>NW_028244048.1:0-117283 GCF_964263255.1 Lissotriton vulgaris
TCAAATGCGGTACAAAAGGTGGTGGTGATGGACGGAGCATCTGAATCAATCAAACACTCACACCCAGTCAAAAGATCTGGGTTTAATCCATCACCGTTCTTTAGCCCACTCTGCCACCCCAGTTCAGACATGGCTATATGCAAATCAGTCTGACCCTGTGCCTCATGGGAACAGTCCAGCCCGAACTGCCAAGCCATGTTTTCCCTGGACCGGAAACAAGCTTCTGAGGACCGGTTTCTGGCATTCCAGCCGTCTTCAGCCCGGCTTGCTTGAATCCAGTGGCAAAGTAAGCAAGGGACTCACGTCTGAGCATACCCTGCCACACTTATGGTGGCCAAAAGCGGTACAAAAGGGGGTGGTGATGGACGGAGCATCTGAATCAATCAGACTCTCACACCCAGTCAAAAGATCTGGGTTTAATCCATCACCGTTCTTTAGCCCACTCTGCCACCCCAGTTCAGACATGGCTATATGCAAATCAGTTTGACCCTGTGCCTCATGGGAACAGTCCAGCCGAACTGCCAAGCCATGTCTTCCCTGGACCGGAAACAAGCTTCCGAGGACCGGTTTCTGGCATTCCAGCCTTCTTCAGCCCGGCTTGCTTGAATCCAGTGGCAAAGTAAGCAAGGGACTCACGTCTGAGCATACCCTGCCACACTTATGGTGGCCAAAAGCGGTACAAAAGGGGGTGGTGATGGACGGTGTCAGGTTTACTCCGCGGGATCCAGCCGATGCAATTATGGTTCCACCTCCCAATGTCACCAACACCCTGAAGTATAAGTACAGGGTGTTCGAGCCATTAGGTGAGGGAGAAAAATAACAAACTAAAATAAAAAATGTGGGTTGGGTAAAGGTAGGGTCAGCAGGGAAAGGACGCCTGTAATAGAAAACAAGACAGATTTCAGTCAAGTGCTTACTAGCATTTAGAACTACTCTCATATGGTCTCACTAATAAAGCATGCACATGGATAAGTACCTGGGCAGAAAGAAAACCCGACCTTGGTTAGAAAACATCTACAATCCTTCTGTCATAATCTGTGAGGAAGGCCTAGGGAACACATAGATATATGATAAATGAACACAGTCCTGTATCAACAGACACACACACACCGTACTGAGACACTGAACCCAACACTCACAACATACCACAGAATTTGTCATAGGACTCAATGTACAAGGGGGGTCCAAAGGTATCCACAGAAAGTAAAGATGCTCCACCACAAAGTAAATAAGGATACGGTAGTGTGTAGGAAGCAAGAACTACAACACTCCGCTGTCTATAGAACAACCCAAGGGTGAGTGCATGAAAAATGCAAAACAGAAATACGTAGTTGCGACCACCACTGAATTCTGTCAACTTAATACATCCAATGGAAGACAGAACCATAAGACCAAGGGAATACTGTAGTTCCTTCACTACACGCCCTGATCCTTCTTTTCCATGTAGTTATATATCTCCAGAATATAACGGAGACGCGTAGTTGACTTCACTACAGCGTCCCGCTATTTAAGTTCCAAGAACAAATGCAGAGTGAACGGTAACACGTGGTTTCGACCGCCACAGTGTTCCGCCACCACAAAATAGCCAAATCCGAAATACAATGTACTGAACTGCCAAATAGTAAGGCAGCAATGTCTCCGAGCCCTTCGAAGACAGCAAACAACAACAGCTGACCGCTAAAGCGGCCGGGGACAAGGAACCACAGTACCTGCGGGCGCCGACGCTGACACTTCCTCGGACGGAATGCCGTAGCTCTCCCCAAGAGCCCTAGGGGAGAGAAAGCCCAACAGGAGACACGATAGAGCTGGCGTGCAGGGCGTCCGCTCTCACGCCGCTGAAGCAAAGAGACCAGAATAACGCGCAACAGGAAGCGCGTTGGAATCAGAGATATGCTTCCTGCGCGACCCCGCCTGCTCATGGGAAATGTAGTTTTCCCATTGCGGTAGGCGCGATGCAGCTGCGAACCTGACAGACGGAGCATCTGAATCAATCAGACTCTCACACCCAGTCAAAAGATCTGGGTTTAATCCATCACCGTTCTTTAGCCCACTCTGCCACCCCAGTTCAGACATGGCTATATGCAAATCAGTTTGACCCTGTGCCTCATGGGAACAGTCCAGCCGAACTGCCAAGCCATGTCTTCCCTGGACCGGAAAAAAGCTTCCGAGGACCGGTTTCTGGCATTCCAGCCGTCTTCAGCCCGGCTTGCTTGAATCCAGTGGCAAAGTGAGCAAGGGACTCACGTCTGAGGATACCCTGCCACACTTATGGTGGCCAAAAGCGGTACAAAAGGGGGTGGTGATGGACGGAGCATCTGAATCAATCAAACACTCACACCCAGTCAAAAGATCTGGGTTTAATCCATCACCGTTCTTTAGCCCACTCTACCACCCCAGTTCAGACATGGCTATATGCAAATCAGTCTGACCCTGTGACTCAAATGGCCTCTACCAGCTTAGACTTTGGTTTTGTACCATATTCACTATTTTCATGCCCAAGATATGTCACCATATCAGAAACAAATACACATTTTGAAAATTCAACGGTCAGATCCTTTGATTCTAAGGCCTTGAAAACTAGGTGAGTTCCAGTGTCAGTCTACCTCTGCCGCTTACTGTGCTTTTGTGTCTTAGACAAGGTGTCACTCTATATGGGCCGGGATGCCCGCCACCCCTTCCACCACCAATCCCAATCCAACCCAATCCGGGCGGGTGTTTAGGACAACCCTTTTAGGCGGCGGGGGCGTGCTCCGACCACGAGGCTATGGGCATACCGGCCGGGACACGCCCCCCGCCCGCAACGGTTTCCCGGGGGATCCGGGCACCCATCCATACGTCCGGGGTGACCGAGTGGTCTCCCCTTTCCATATGGGCCGGGATGCCCGCCACCCCTTCCACCACCAATCCCAATGGGAGGAGACAGACACGGTTTGAACTTTTGGAAGGCAGGGGGGCCTCACGACCCCCCCGGCCGTATTTATTAAAAATATGAAACAAAATTAAAAACTTTAAATTAAAACGTTTCATGTATCATGTACAAATTCAACTTTCATTACATTTGATGAAGACAGGTATTCAGGCTAACCTTAACAAATCTCTAATACAAAGATTTCCTAACCGAGTCTAACATCATGACATAATGCATTGCATATGAATTTGTACATCCTAACTTTAGGGGCCAACGGCAAGGTCTTAACCGGTGTCAAGTCCCTATCACCAAATTCCCGCCCTCACGTGTGAGTGGCGCATGCGCAGAGGACTTTACCCTCGTAGCCACCTGTAACTTCCCTTGTCGTGGGGGCCCCCTTTCACTCGACGCCAACTTAAGGTCGTCCGAGTTCCTGTGCGGGGTATCCGTAAGAAGGACAGCGTGGACTCCCCCCCTTTCCCCGCACTCTCTTCCGCCGGAGCGGATATCCGGCCCCCGGGAAATTCTGGGGAGGGGCATATAGACGTCTCCCCCTGGGAGGGGCCTATGGCCGTCTCCCCCTGGGCGACCCATCCGTAATGGGTGCCGCCCCCCCCGTGGGAGGGGCCAGTGGCCGCCTCCACCCGGGCGCTCCCATCCATAATGGGTGGCGCCCCCCCTAGGGACCTTGAAATCACTGCTCACCGATCATGACCTTACCGCCACAGGCCAGATAGTTGACCGACTATCTGGCCCCCCCACACCTCCTATAGGTCATGTCTCCTCAACCCCACTAGCCGAGCTATCATGTCTCCTATCAATAAGTCATTCCCCACCCCGGACAGGTGTACCCCATCATCAGAATAACAGTGATCGCCCCAGATACACCCATGAGATATGCTTTGAAGGTGAGCAGAGCGAAACAATTTCTCTATTTTATTGTTGACACTCTTTACCGAATGGTTCAACGCTGTTGTGGACAAACCAACCCGCCATACCCTCCGCGGAATCATGTGAGACCAAGCTAATGTACATCCCGGGAGCGTCTTTGCTAACCAACTAACTGCAGAAAGTATGTGCTCAATTAAAGCTAGTCTGCCCAACCTTACCAAGTCATTGCCCCCAATGTGTACTATGACTACAGATGGCGGTGACCTGTGCCGCCCTAATAATTCTTCCACAAAACTTTGCAGTTGGTCAATACACAGGCCGCCCTTCCCATGGAAGGACACCCTGAAACCATATTCCTCAGATGTGTGGATCGCATCACCTGTCTTGAATATGTTCCCGGCACGCCTCACGTATGAGTGGCCCACGACCCAGACCACTCGTCTTCCATTCCTTGTTCCTCAAGTGGTGGTAAGCTGACACTGGGCCGGTCCCAATTTCCGCCCTGCGTCACAGGCTTGTGAAACTGTAATCCAAACAAAAGACAACAAGCGTGAGTGCACTTCATCAGTAAGTTACAACATGTGCAGCCGCACGTACCTTTTGAAACAAGTCGAAGACCAGCGGCCTAACTGTTTAACATTGTCCGCCTGCAGACCTTGAGCCGTTGCTTCTGTAGCGGCCCCTATCCTGAATGAATGGGTCCCAAAATCAATCGGGTTCAAGCCCGGCGCTGCAATCGTGATTGCCAGCACCCTCTGAAACTGAAACTTTGTTAACGGGGTGCCGTCCGCATGTCGCAGCAAGGCCCCCCCCACATTGTCAACCTCTGGTTTAGGTAGGCCTCAACATGCCTCACTGGACAACAGGGACTACCTGGAGCACGCTGCAACACAATGCTATTCCCCCGGGCCTCCTGATCCGTCTTTGACCTGGCTATCGTGATCAGCAGAGAATCCCCCCTCAGTTGCGTGTGATCCCTGCGCAGACCCACCTCCGTATCTCTTTTGTTGGCAGCCACTAATTCGCTCACCCGCAGGACCCCATAGAAAGCCAACGCAAACGCTGCCCGGAATAATACAACCTCGCTAGGTGAGGAGCATGTCTCCTCCAGTTTAGCCAACAAGGAGGTCAATCTGTCAAATCCTATTGGGTGCCTGGTATCCTTTTTGCGCCCCTTTAAGCGCTGCCAGCCGCGCAGCGCCTTCCTGACTACGAAGGAGTCCGTCGGGTCCCTGATGCCATGTAGCTGAGCCATAAATGATATGGCGGCCTTATAATGACTGGCGGTTGCCGCCAACCGGCCCTCCTCATGAAGTGCCACTAAAAACTGGGTAAAGGACCCCTCCTGACCCCATCTATGCTCCCATGCCGGGCCCAAAAAGGCGCAGTACGAGCGGAAAGCCCCTTCATAAGCTTTCCTTGTCCTGGGCACTAAACTGGCTGCCACGAGGTTTTGTAGTCCGGGGCGCCGATTTGCCATAATGCTTCGGGAAATGGCGCTGCCACTAGCTCCGCTGAGGGTAAACAATCCCTGAAAGCCTGCATTTTGAAACGAGAGAGCGCATCAGCTGCATTATTCAGTACACCCGGCACATGTTTTGCCCTGAATTGTACGTTTAATCTCAAGCATTTCAACACAATTTCTTTCAACAATCGCAATATCCATTTCGGCGTGCTGCCTGCTGATTAATGCACTTAACCACAGTCATGTTATCGGACCAAAATACCACAGAGCGGTCTCTGAACTCTTCCGGCCATGCCAACAGGGCCACCCAGATGGGGAATAGCTCTAGAAAGCCAATGTTGCTTGTCAAACCACTCGTTTCCCACCATGCTGGCCATCTTTGGGCCGGCCAACGGTTTCCAAGGATCGCGCCAAACCCCACGCTGCCCGCAGAGTCGGTCCATAAGCCTAGTTCAGCCGACGAGGCCGGGGCTTTGCTCCAGACTACTCGGCCATTGAAATCCGCCAGGAATGCCAGCCAAATGAGTATGTCCTTCCTTGAGGCCAACCATGGCCTGGGCAATGGATCGTGAGAAAGGGCGAGCCATTGGCAAACCCTCAATGCAAAGTTAAGCTGACCTACTGTTTGCTGTAATTGGTGCAGTGTCACTTTCTCGTTCCGAAGACACTGCAACAAGGAGGCCCTGAACTTGGCGATCTTCTCGGCTGGCAAGCGGAAGCAACCCTCCACGGAGTCTAGTTCGATACCCAGAAACTCCAGGGAGGTAGTCGGCCCCACCGTCTTACCTGGCGCCAACGGTACCCCGAAACCCCGCATGAGCACGCAGAAATCCTGCAATGCCCGTGCACAGTCCCGAGAGCCCGCTGGGCCGAGAAACAGAAAATCATCAAGATAATGCATCACATGTTGGTGCCCTGTGGCCTTCGAGAATACCCACTCCAGAAATGAGCTAAACATTTCAAAATAGGCACACGAAATTGAACAACCCATCGGCATACACATATCCATGTAGTATTTCCCCTGAAATGTAAAACCCAGCAAGTGCTGATCCCGGGGATGCACAGGAAGTAACCTAAATGCAGATTCAATATCTGATTTTGCTAACAATGCACTAGGGCCTAAGCAATTCAACATCACCACTGCGTCATCGAAAGATGCATACCTTACACTGCAAATGTCTGGATCGATCGCCTCATTAACAGAAGCCCCTCTTGGTGCCGACAAATTATGGATGAGCCTGTATTCCCCCGGCTCCTTTTTCGGCACTACCCCTAATGGGGAACACACAAAGTCGGCCGTTGGTGGGTCACTAAAAGGTCCTGCAACCCGCCCCAAGCCAACCTCTTTGGCGATCTTTGTGGCGGCCACCGACGGGTTGTGCTGAACGGATAGTTGGTTTTTACATGAGGGGGCCCCCCGAAAATCACCCACCGGGATCCTGAAGCCATACGAGAAGCCATCTCGCAGGATCCCAGCGGAAACATGATCAAGGTATTTGTTCAGCCAAGGGGTCAAAGCCAGAATATCCACAGGCGATTGTTTGGGCCTCCACGGCACAGTATCAATCCTGCTTGGTACCCCTGTTTCCTCTGGTACCATTGGCTCTGGATCGGCAGCTAGTTTCGGGGTGGGAGGTGTTATCACAACCAGAGCACGCATGCCTGAACCTACACGTTCCTTGCGGCCTGTTACACATTTCCTTATTGAAACCCCAACATACTCCTCGCTTATTTCCGTTCCCGCCCGATCTAGGCTGAGACTCCCCCCCGGAGGTTGGTCGAAAGGGCTGAGGATGTTTCTGTTGATAGGCCCTGGAGCTGTTTGTGCTCGACCCTGATCCACCCGCCGATCCCGTCAAAAACTGTGCATGCCAAGATACAGTATCCAAACAATCCCAAGTCAGTGTTTCATTAAACTTTCGCTTTTCTAAAAGCCATGTCATACCCTTTCCATTCTTCTCCTCCATAATTCTCATGGAAGCCCGTGATCCTGCTCTGGTAGCAAGCCAGGTCACTCAATAGGTCTGGTGTTCGCTCAGCGATTATTGCTACAAAATTAGAAAAAGCCCTGATCCAGTTCATCATACACTCTTCCACCCTGAATTCTGCCATTTTTGCCCGCCATACACTGGGGTGCCATAAATCTTTCTGAGTCTTGGCATATTCTAACTCTCGATTATCCGTCAACAATGAAAACCTGTTTATGTATTTATTGGCCCACACCATTTCCTTAGTTGCCAAAGGAATATGTTGCGCCAAGCTTTCCCGCCTTGAGGGTACCGCGCCCTCCCCCATCATTGGGAGCGATCTGTTACCGGCTTCTGTCGCACCACCAGCCGTGTCCGTCAACTTATTCCGATTTTCAACCGCGACCTGATTCGCCACCTGTGGAGAAATAGAAGGCACGTTCACTGTCCTAGCACCCCGTGACTGCCTGAGCTGCTCAACAATCTGCTTAGCTTCCTCAGCCGGGTCTTCCACAGCCGCGGATCCCCCCTCTCCCTTCTTCAACCAGGGTAAAACAGCTGCCAACTGAAGCGCTAGTTCGGGAGGCATTTGGTTGTTATCCAGCTGTGTGATAACTACAGGGATTGGCAATCCCCCACCCGGTGTGGGTACCGGGCTGGACGCTGGTGCTACTGGGACCTCCATCAGGACTGGGGCCTCGCTAGGACCCGCTTTTCCCTTCCTCATTTTTCCCCCATCCCCACCTGGGATAATGTTTGGCAAAGCAGGCCCCACGATCCTCTTAGGTCGCCCTGAGGGCCCTGCTTGGGCCTCCACTTGTTTCCGGAGGGCCGCTAAGCCGCGACCTAGCTGGTCTACTTTACCGAATTTTCTGTCCATCGCCGACACTTGGTTCACCAGTGTGCGCAGCATTCGTTCCATCTCGGAGCTCTTTCCACTCTTCTTGCCAGGCATATCTGCGTTCTGCTTTATATCTGCCTGTTCTTTCAGCAGCGACTTGGACTCCGGCTACGCCTTGACGACTGCAACAGAAAAACAACGATTACACGTTCAAAAAACTGCAGCTTGTTCCTTTGAGGGCTCACGAGCGACGAGTGGTGCAGCCTTTAGAGCGCAGGAACAAGAGGACGCTTTCCTGGATTCCTGCGCCTTTTATCCAGCAGCGGGAAGGCGGGGCCGCGACCCCATCCCGCCCATCGGTGCACTGACTTCCGGGCGGGTGTTTAGGAAAACCCTTTTAGGCGGCGGGGGCGTGCTCAGACCACGCCTGTTGCTGAACCTTCATGTCTTAGTTGCAGTGTCAGTCAATCTGTGTCTGTTACTTTAGCAGTGCGCTTAGGTCCAAGAGTCAATCAATCTGTGTCTGTTGCTGTGCCTGTGTGTCTAAATCCTAAAGTCCGTGCCTCTGTGCCTACTGCTGTACCTGCGTGTTTAAGTCAGTGTCAGTCTAACTAACCTTATTGCTGTGCCTGTGTGTCTAAGTCCCAGTGTCAGTCTATCCCTGTCTGTTACTGCACTTGTGTGTCTTAGTCCCAGTGTACGTGCACCCGCACAGGTTTATGTACCTGTGTGTCCAAGTCTATCCATGCCTGTTACTGTACCTGCGTATCTAAGTCCCAGTGTCCGTGCATGCGCAGGGGTTAATGTTACTGGGTGTCTAAGTCCCACTGTCAGTTTATCCCTGTCTGGTACTGTACCTGTGTGTCTATGTCCCAGTGTTCGTGTTTCCACGCCTTTTGCTGTACCTGTGTGACTTAGTCCCAGTGTCCGTCCATCGGTGCCTGTTACTGTACGTGATTGTACAAGTCCCATAGTCAGTCTATCCTTGCCTGTTACTGTACCTGCATGTCAAATTCTCAGTGTCTGTGCATCCTCACAGGTTAATGTACCTGTGTGTCTAAAGCCCAGTGTCAGTCTATCACTGTCTATTACTGTATCTGCATGTCTAAGTCACAGTGTCTGTGCAGCTGCACCGGTTAATGTACCTGTGTGTCTAAGTCCCAGAGTCAGTGTATCCGTGCCTCATACTGTACTTGTGTGTGTCTAAACCCCATTGTCCATGCATCTGTGCCTGTTGCTGTACCTGCGTGTCTAAGTCGCAGTGTCAGTCTATCCTTGCCTGTTACTGTACCTGAATGCCTGGGTCCAAGAAGTCAGTCTATCTGTGCCTGTTACTGTGCCTGTGTGTCTAAGTCTCAGTGTCCATGATTAAGCGCCTGTTACTGTACCTGTGTGTCTAAGTCCCAGAGTCAGTGTATCCGTGCCTCATACTGTACTTTTGTGTGTCTAAATCCCAGTGTTCATGCATCTGTGCCTGTTGCTGTACCTGCGTGTCTAAGTCGCAGTGTCAGTCTATCCGTGCCTGTTACTGTACCTGAATGCCTGGGTCCAAGAAGTCAGTCTATCTGTGCCTGTTACTGTGCCTGTGTGTCTAAGTCTCAGTGTCCATGATTAAGCGCCTGTTACTGTATTTGTGTGTCTAAGTCCCAGAGTCAGTGTATCCGTGCCTCATACTGTACTTTTGTGTGTCTAAATCCCAGTGTTCATGCATCTGTGCCTGTTGCTGTACCTGCGTGTCTAAGTCGCAGTGTCAGTCTATCCGTGCCTGTTACTGTACCTGAATGCCTGGGTCCAAGAAGTCAGTCTATCTGTGCCTGTTACTGTGCCTTTGTGTCTAAGTCTCAGTGTCCATGATTAAGCGACTGTTACTGTACCTGCGTGTCTAAATCCCAGTGTCAGTCTATCCCTGCCTGTTACTATATCTTTTTGTCTAAGTCCCAGTGTCACTCTGTGCTTTTTACGGTATCTTTGTGTCCCGGTCCCGTGCCAGTGTCTGTCTATCCTTGGCTTTCTGACCCCGTTAATTGGAGTGTACATCATGTGACTCTCGCATGAGCACAACACCGCTGCCTCTGTGCCTTTAACAGCCTTCAGACTTTCGCACTCATACTTCACTCATATCCACCTCACCTAGTGCTGACTGCCTGCGGTAAGGAGCTGGAAGAGGAATCTCAGGAGTGCTTTTGAACTAGAACTGCAAAAGATCTTGGCAACTCGACACTCATCCTTACTAAATGGGAAACAACAGATGGGAGGAAGGGAGAGAAGGGTGGCAGAGCACAAAACTCCACAATTCAAGCGAATGCAATGCTTACATGTGGTGACGCTCTAGTTGTTCCGTCACCGGAACAGGAAGGGGAGCAACAGGAAGCGGAAGGCAGCCATCTTGTAGAGGCGCCGACCGCTAATGCAACGGTCAGGGTTCCCGGCGCTCTGGCTAATTAAAGAGAAAGTTAAATACAAATAGCGCGTCAGTGAATTAATCTACGATACGACAATGGCGACGAGGCTCAGCGAGTGAAACCCGCGCACCACCTGCTTTCCGACACAGCGCCACAGCAGGAGGAAACGCCGTAGCGTGGCAGAGGTCCCGACCTCAGAGAGGAAAAGAGCGCGAAACGGCGCCGCCCCCCCCCAGCACAACTCCACAGGCCAGCAAGTATACAACTATAAGCCCTGCCTGCGGGGGGATAAAGGACTGGAGGGGGTTACAGCAAAGGCACACTGAGGGCACGGGAGGAAGCTAAAGAGCCCGGTCCAATGGTGCACAGTACCCTGGGTGGCATTGTAAGCTGCTAGAAGGCGAGCACAGGCAGTGCGGCGTAGAGAGGGCGGACAGGAAGCGCTTGGCCCTACTCAGTGGAGTACCCACATCAGGCTGTAGCTGCAAGGTGCCCGGCAAGCTGGCGGAGCAGCGATCAGGCAAAGAGGTGCCTGGCTCTTCAGACCCAGCCAAGGAAAGAATTGTACAGGCTTTACCTGGTTCCTCAGCAGTGAAGGGTGAAGAAGATATCGACGACGATCGCAACGGAGGGCACGCAGTCGAGCAGTCCACGCCGGGGAGTCCACCTAGTCGGGCTATCCCGGTTGCCACTCGCCAGAGAGGCGAGCCCAAAATGGCTACCCAGGCATCCTCCCTCACCCAGCTAGTGCCATTCTTGACGAAGAGCGGAGAACCGGACATGCAATGGGAAGACTGGAAGAGGTACTTCCTGAATTACCTTGATGCTTTGGAGGAGGAAGGTGATACCCCGTTTTCTAGCAAGAGGAAGAAGAAAATATTGTTGCATAACTTAGGCCCTGAAGGGATTAGAGTATATGACACCATAGTCAAAGGAGCAAGGGACGCCACTGATACCGATGTTTTCAGCCACGCCATTGCCGACCTCGACGCACATAAACCGGCCGGTGGTGTGCGTCGCCATAGACAGATACAACTTCTTTCAAAGAAAGCAAAAGAGGGTGAGTCTGTGGACGAGTATGTGGTGGCTCTCCAGAAGTTAGCCCTTTCGTGTAAATTTGGCACACTACACGACAAACTAATCAGGGATCAGATCATCATGCACACATCAAGCACCCACGTCCAAGAAAAACTGTGGGTAAATGGGGACGCCCCCATCAAAGAGATCTGGGCGATGGTGAAGAAGGCCGAATTATCCAAGCGATGTGCACAGGCAGCCAAGAAGGAAACTGGAGGATCGCAAACAGTGTGCAAGATAATGGCACCGGGGAAGAGTGAGCGGCCAAAGCCGAGAGACCAACCGAAGAATCAAGAGGGACGACGCCCAGCCCCAACCAATCAAACGGACCAGAGAACGAGCAAAGGAGGGCGACTAAGCTGCTACAGGTGTGGGAGCACAGCGCATCTCGGGAACGACAAAGCGTGCCCAGCATTCAAGGCAAGGTGCTCGTACTGCAATGTGTTCGGGCACTATGAGAAAGTGTGCCGCCGGAAGCCAAAGGGAGCAATGATCAGATACGTCGACCAAGAGCAACAAGAGAATGTGGACAACCAAGAGGAAGAAGACGACTTAGAAAAAGTTCTTTACATAGACGTACAGGTGTTAGAAATGGATGGTTCTGAGTCGGACAAACCAAGACTAGACATGCACATAGGAGGGATACCCATAGAAATGATTGCAGACAGCGGTGCCCCCATCTCCATCATACAGAGACGAGTGTGGGAAGAAAAATTTGTCTCCAACGTTGAGGAGGAACTACGTCCGATGGACCTGAGACCGGTCACATACACTGGACAGAAGATTCCCATGTTGGGATACTGCCCCCTCCTGTTCGAGTTCAGGGGCCGTCACGCACAGTGCAAGCTATACATCGCAGAGAAGGGGCCCTCAGTACTAAGCTGGAAGGACCAGGGAGCGTTGGGGATACAGCTCAACCCTGGAGGCATTAGAAAAATCCTACTAATGGTTTGGGAAGAGAAAGTTGATTCGGAGTCGTGGCACAGAGCATACCCTAAAGTCTTCAACGGACAAATTGGAGAACTATCGAAGTACAAACACCTCATAAAACTTAAGGAAGGAGCGAAACCCGTCGTCCACAAGGTGAGGAACATCCCGTTCCGTTGTAGGGAAGCAGTGCAGATGGAGCTGGACAGGCTAGAAAAGGAAGGGGTGATCAGAGCCATAGAGAGTGCAGAATGGCTTTCACCGCTGGTGGTGGCCCAGAAACCCAACGGTAAGGTGCGGCTGTGCGTCGACCTCAGGGAATTAAACAAGAACATAGTCATCGACAAATTCCCTCTGCCTCGCATAAATGAGATGCTGGCGAAGACTAAGAACATCAAGTGGTTTTCCACAGTGGATTTATCGTCCGCCTACCACCAAGTGAAACTGCATCCATCCTGTTGTCACCTCACGTCCTTCATCACGCCCTTCGGCTGCTATGAGTTCGTGAGAATGCCGTTTGGCCTGGCCTCGGCGGCGGCAGTATTTCAGAAGATGATGCACAGGATCCTGAGAAATGTTGAAGATGTACAGTTCTTTCAAGACAACATCTTAGTCATGGGAAGAACCAAGCAGGACCACAACGAGAAACTTCACAAAGTGCTGCGCACATTACAAGACAATGGACTTACAGCGGAATGGACCAAATGCAAGTTTGGAGTGCAATCAGTTACCTACATGGGTCATGAGGTGAGCGAAAGAGGGATCGAACCAAAGAAGGCCAACATGGACGCCATCCTGCATGCCCCCACCCCGAGCAAAAAGAAAAGAATGTTCGGTCATTCCTGGGAATGGCCAAATACTACAGCAAGTTCATTCCTCACTTCGCAACGAAAACTCATCTCCTGCGCCAACTACTGAAAGAAAAGAACAAGTTCGTATGGAGCCAGGAGGAACAGACAGAATTTGACACCCTCAAACGGGAAATGGGAGCCGCCATCCCACTAAAAGGATTTGACCCAATGGCAGCATCTATCCTAACAACAGATGCCAGTGACAAGGGTTTGGGAGCGGTACTGATGCAGCAATCCGAAAATGGAGACATGTCAACAGTCAGCTTTGCCTCAAGATCTCTAGCGCGAAATGAAGAAAAGTTCAGCGTAGTTGAAAAAGAAATGCTGGCTGTAGTTTGGGCCATGGAAAGGTTCAGGCAGTACTTGTGGGGTGCGAAATTCCTGGTGAGGACTGACCCCAAACCCTTGGTCAAAGTGCTGACCTCCAGTGGCCATGCTAATGCGACTCCCAGAATTGCGAAAATGACACTCAGACTACTGGACTATGTATATGAGGTAGAGCACATCCCGGGGCCGCAAAACAAAGTGGCGGACTTTCTCAGCAGAGAGGCAGCCATGGAAGTGGCGGAGGACCAGGAGAAACACAAGTGGGAAGGATTCGTGGTAGCCACCATCCAAGAGACCGAGAATGTAATCAGTGCCCAGGAATGGGAAGAAGCCTATAAAGGAGACGACGACTTGGAGGCCATCAAAGGGTACGTAGTCCACGGGTGGCCGGAAAAGAGACACCTCAAGGATGTGCTCAGAAGATATTGGGAAGTAAGAGAGGAACTGTCATTAGCAGAGAACCCAACATTCCTATTGCGAGGCGACAAAGTGATCCTGCCGCGCGGCATACTGAATCATTTGACGTCCTTACTGCATGAAGGGCACCAGGGCATCACAAAGACCAAAGCCCTTGCTAGACAAGCGTACTGGTGGCCAGCCATCGATGCTCAGATTGAAAGATATGTAAGGCAGTGCGAATCATGTGCCAGGGCGGACAAGTCGCAGAGCATGTTAAGACCTCCGCTGGGGCGGTTCCCAATCCCGGATGGCCCGTGGGAAATGTTATCTGTGGACATTATGGGCCCCATCCTCAACAAAGCAGGAACGCTGAAGTATGCCATGGTTCTCATCAATAGATTTTCCAAGTGGCCGGAGGTAGAAGTGACGGAGACCGTGGACACGGACGCAGTGGTGAACTTCTTACGCTCCATATTCGTCAGAGATGGAATTCCAAAGATGGTCACGTGCCACAACGGGCCGCAATTCACGTCTGCCAAATGGATTGCCTTCACTGCCAGGAATGGGATAGAAGTCAAACACACGCCCATCTACCACCCTGCAGGAAACGGCCAAGTGGAGCGTTTCAATCGTGTGATCATGGGCACCATCCAAGCGGCGATCAATGATGGATTGGACTGGGAGAAGGAGCTGGAGAAGATGATTTGGGCCTATCGGATCACCCCGGGGAGCACGGGATACAGCCCATTTAAAGTTTTAAGAGGAAGAGAAGCCTTCACCAGAGACAACTTAGCGTGGAGGAAACTAGTGGTGCAAAGCAAATGGTCACCGGCAGTGGTCAGAAGGAACTTGGAAAGAGCTCAAGAAACATACACGACACACTTCAACAAGAAACGCAACGTGCAAGGTGCAGAGCTGGAGAAGGGCGACTGGGTGAGGGTAAAGCTAGCTATCCTCAAGAAAAAAGGAGAGAGCAAGTTCTCACTGCCCTTGCAGGCACGTTCTGCCTTACTCAGTGATGGGAAGGTGTGGTCACAGGACAGAATGGCTAAATGCAGCAAGATCATCAAGTGGGGCAGTGAAGAAGAGGAAGGCGCAGAGTATGTAGACGAAGGCGAAGAAGCAAGTGGAGGAAGGCAAATTGAGAAAGTCAGTGAAGGTGTGCAGCAAGTGGAAGACAGGGAGGTTGAAGGAAGTGTGTACGAGGGAACGAGGAGCTGGTGCAAGGAAGAGAGCAGTGAGGAAGTGATAGAAAGAGAAAGAGAAGGCAATAGAGGAAGACCGGACAGAAAGGAACTGGAAGAAGGTGGAAGTGAAGGAGTGAGAACCAGAGCGGGAAGAACAGTAAAGGTACCTGGGAAGTTCAAAGACTTTGAAATGAACTGGAAGTAAGGACTCTATTGTTATACTGTTGTTGATTAAAAGGGGGGAGATATGTGGTGATGCTCTAGTTGTTCCGTCACCGGAACAGGAAGGGGAGCAACAGGAAGCAGAAGGCAGCCATCTTGTAGAGGCGCCGACCGCTAACGCAGCGGTCAGGGTTCCCGGCGCTCCGGCTAATTAAAGAGAAAGTTAAATACAAATAGCGCGTCAGTGAATTAATCTACGATACGACATTACATTCCAGGCCCTACGCAGTTATCATACATTGATTAATTTATTATAGTGGAAAGGACGTAGCTAAAACTAGATGACAATGTAAAAATTTGACGAATTAGGTTGAACATTAAAAATATCGGGAGGTGCTATAAATCATCATGAGGGCACAGGGTCAGAGCTGATTTGCATATCGCCATTGTCTAACCCAGGGTGGTGTGGAGTGCAAAAAAATGATGGATTTGGGCCCAGATCTTTGGACTGGGGTGAATGTGTGACATTGATCCACATTCTGTCCATCACCTGTTTTGTTTGCAATTGCCGCCATAAGTGCGCTGGGGATGCTCAGACGTGGGTCCCAGGCACTCCACACCACTGGAGTCAAGCTAGCCGGGCTGATGAGAGGTGTTACCTCGGAACCGGTCCGGTCCTCGGATGCTTGATTCCGTTCTGGGAAGGACATGGCTTTTGTAGTTCGGACTGGACTGTTCCCATGGGGCACAGGGTCAGAGCTGATTTGCATATCGCCATTGTCTAACCCAGGGTGGTGTGGAGTGCAAAAAAACGATGGATTTGGGCCCAGATCTTTGGACTGGGGTGAATGTGTGACATTGATCCACATTCTGTCCATCACCTGTTTTGTTTGCAATTGCCGCCATAAGTGCGCTGGGGATGCTCAGACGTGGGTCCCAGGCACTCCACACCACTGGAGTCAAGCTAACCGGGCTGATGAGAGGTGTTACCTCGAAACCGGTCCGGTCCTCGGATGCTTGATTCCGTTCTGGGAAGGACATGGCTTTTGTAGTTCGGACTGGACTGTTCCCATGGGGCACAGGGTCAGAGCTGATTTGCATATCGCCATTCTCTAACCCAGGGTGGTGTGGAGTGCAAAAAAACGATGGATTTGGGCCCAGATCTTTGGACTGGGGTGAATGTGTGACATTGATCCACATTCTGTCCATCACCTGTTTTGTTTGCAATTGCCGCCATAAGTGCGCTGGGGATGCTCAGACGTGGGTCCCAGGCACTCCACACCACTGGAGTCAAGCTGGCCGGGCTGATGAGAGGTGTTACCTCGAAACCGGTCCGGTCCTCGGATGCTTGATTCCGTTCTGGGAAGGACATGGCTTTTGTAGTTCGGACTGGACTGTTCCCATGGGGCACAGGGTCAGAGCTGATTAGCATATCGCCATTGTCTAACCCAGGGTGGTGTGGAGTGCAAAAAAACGATGGATTTGGGCCCAGATCCTTGGACTGGGGTGAATGTGTGACATTGATCCACATTCTGTCCATCACCTGTTTTGTTTGCAATTGCCGCCATAAGTGCGCTGGGGATGCGCAGACGTGGGTCCCAGGCACTCCACACCACTGGAGTCAAGCTAGCCGGGCTGATGAGAGGTGTTACCTCGAAACCGGTCCGGTCCTCGGATGCTTGATTCCGTTCTGGGAAGGACATGGCTTTTGTAGTTCGGACTGGACTGTTCCCATGGGGCACAGGGTCAGAGCTGATTTGCATATCGCCATTGTCTAACCCAGGGTGGTGTGGAGTGCAAAAAAACGATGGATTTGGGCCCAGATCTTTGGACTCGGGTGAATGTGTGACATTGATCCACATTCTGTCCATCACCTGTTTTGTTTGCAATTGCCGCCATAAGTGCGCTGGGGATGCTCAGACGTGGGTCCCAGGCACTCCACACCACTGGAGTCAAGCTAGCCGGGCTGATGAGAGGTGTTACCTCGAAACCGGTCCGGTCCTCGGATGCTTTATTCCGTTCTGGGAAGGACATGGCTTTTGTAGTTCGGACTGGACTGTTCCCATGGGGCACAGGGTCAGAGCTGATTTGCATATCGCCATTGTCTAACCCAGGGTGGTGTGGAGTGCAAAAAAACAATGGATTTGGGCCCAGATCTTTGGACTGGGGTGAATGTGTGACATTGATCCACATTCTGTCCATCACCTGTTTTGTTTGCAATTGCCGCCATAAGTGCGCTGGGGATGCTCAGACGTGGGTCCCAGGCACTCCACACCACTGGAGTCAAGCTAGCCGGGCTGATGAGAGGTGTTACCTCGAAACCGGTCCGGTCCTCGGATGCTTGATTCCGTTCTGGGAAGGACATGGCTTTTGTAGTTCGGACTGGACTGTTCCCATGGGGCACAGGGTCAGAGCTGATTTGCATATCGCCATTGTCTAACCCAGGGTGGTGTGGAGTGCAAAAAAAGATGGATTTTGGCCCAGATCTTTGGACTGGGGTGAATGTGTGACATTGATCCACATTCTGTCCATCACCTGTTTTGTTTGCAATTGCCGCCATAAGTGCGCTGGGGATGCTCAGACGTGGGTCCCAGGCACTCCACACCACTGGAGTAAAGCTAGCCGGGCTGATGAGAGGTGTTACCTCGAAACCGGTCCGGTCCTCGGATGCTTGATTCCGTTCTGGGAAGGACATGGCTTTTGTAGTTCGGACTGGACTGTTCCCATGGGGCACAGGGTCAGAGCTGATTAGCATATCGCCATTGTCTAACTGTAATGGCTGGCTTTTCTGTTTAGATGGGATCAGCCCCCAGGGGCCCCTGTGACCCAGCCAAAACGTACTCACCTTCCGTCCTCAGGACTCCTCTATCCAGGCACCTGGTACCTACCTGAGGATAGGGAACTCGCAATATACAAGCTCATATTATTAAGAACACCACTAAATCTATAGGGATACTAAGAATACTCACCGATTACTAGGGATATCCATACCCTACACCACACTTATTCACATCAGTTGGTCTCGCGGCCACCCTGACCCAGACCGTTCTACCCTAGGGCAGATCTGACACACAATCTGGTGCGTCTACACACGGGCCTGCAGAACCCAATGCTCCCTTTTCCAAAGTGTTCGCGATCCTGCGAAACTACACACTAGTTCCACTACCTAGTGCTCTCATTTACTCAAGCCACAATCCAGTGGGTATACACACTGGTTCAACCCCCCAGTGCTCTCATTAACGCCGCATATCAACGACGACCACATTCCTATGAACACCTATACATATATATATATATATTGGGAAGTCTCTTCTCTAAGGGTCTGCTACTACAATATTAGGAGTTAGCCAATTAATATCATGCGTCCCCTGTTCTTGGCACTATAGGTCCACTCACTCCCTATTTATGTGATCACCACTTACCTGATTGGGATTACTCATCCATTCACGTGCCTAGCACTCACCTAGGAGCTACATTTACCTATATTGACCAAAAATATGAAGCGCATGGCAGTTCATTAATAAACTGGGGGTCTCTTTAATCACAATAATATAGATACATATACAGATCTGACAAAGACTATAGGTAAAACACACCGCTTGAAAGAGAAGGATTAAACATAACAGGAACACTCCGCTGAAAGGGAAAAGATTAGCAATGCAAAAGCCCAGGGAATAAAGATAAGATTAAGATGCAAGTGTAAAGTAAATTAATATAACAGGAACGCCTTCACCTTATTAGTGTGTAGTCTTGTTCTAGCTGTCATCTGGGTTCCTCTCTCGTCTGTGCCTTGGCTCATCTCAGACTCTCTCTCTCTCCTGCACTCTTGGGTACACCTCTGCGCTGATCACTCTGTCTCTGGACTCCTCTTCCCCACACGAACTGTCTCTCCACCTTCCGTCTTCAATCTTAATGGTTCCTGCCGCTCTGATCACCGTTCATTCCACTATCTTATTCACTCTGTCTCTGCGCCAATGTCCAATTCCATCTGCTCCCATAGGTTAATCCACGAGCTCTCCTCTATCTCTTCTAAAAGGCATTACTTCAGACTCCAGCTATTCACACCTCCTCCTGATAAGCAACTGCTTCTGACTGCTTCCTTCAGTTCCAGCTCACTATTCAACTCAGCTCTTCTCCAGATTGAACCCTCTCTCTCTCTCTGCCAACTCCACTCCACTGCTGGACTCTCTGCTGGACTCTCTCCTCGACTGACTCCTCGACTCCCCTCTGCTTGACTGACTGACTCCGCCTCTGCACTTCACAAATATAGAATGCTGTTTCCTCATGGAAAGTTCCAGCCAGCAGCTTCTTCCCACCAATCCCATGCACCAGGCTCCTTGCGCTAGACGCTCCCACAGTGACCAGTCTGCTTGTTTCGTCTAGAGACCTGAGCCCGGGAACAATTCCTGATTAGATTCAGCTCTGGCCGGTTCTCTCCTGTCCGCTTAGGGCGAACAACAGTTATAACTATAAACATTGCTTTTGCCCTAAAAAGCCTCTCTGCTTCCATCAAGATGGAGTCTCTCTAGCTTTAGGCCTGAAAGGGGTGAAATGCTCCTTAGCTCTGTCAGAATACCTACATAAACCATACCAATATGTCTAATATGTCAAAGCCAATAGGCAATAGACAGGTTAAAGTCAAGAATAAAGGCATATTAAGCAGCTATCCTCTTCTAGGTCTGGAAAAAGGGCTTAAAAGGGCCAACACAGGCTAAGAATACCTATACTAGATGCGAGCAAGATTAATGATCTATATCACTTCTAAGTAAAGCCAAAAACTCTGCCATAACATTCCACCCTTAGATCCTTATCTTGCGAGCATCTTATAAACAACAACAACCATCTAAACAAACATCAACATAATCTATCCAACATAGGCTAAAAAAAATACCTATCCTAGATGTGAGCAAGATTAAGATCTATATCACTGCTAAATATCTCTGCCATCCACCCTTAGATCCTTATCTTGCGAACATCTTACAAACAATAACATCCAAATAAACAAACATCAACACAATCTATCAACAAATCAAAACCTAAAAAACTCCCTAAAAACAATGACAACTTAAGGAAAATTCCACCTGAAACTCAATTGTAGGAAATAGAAACCTAAAAACAAATCAAAGCACCCTTGACTTGAATGCTGAAACATATCTGAAATTAGATCTGATAACAACAGAAACTAACCAAAGCATCCTCAAACTAAATGTGCCTCAACTTCTAATGATAACTGGTGAAATCTAGTGATGTAGGGACTTATGTGTTGAATGAAAACAGCAAGGGGCCTAAATAGGCCTACTTCGGACAACTTAAGGCTAAATGTGTTTCAACTCCTAATGAGAAAACAAGAAAGGGCCTAAATGAGCCTTACGTACTATAGGCAACTTAAGCTAATGGTGACTCATGAAGCTATTGGTGTAGGGGCTAATATGTGAGATGAAAATAACAATAGGCCTAAATGAGGCCTACCTGCTGACATTAGTCAATTTAAAGTGAAATCTGAGAAATAAACATGACAAACTGTTGCAAGGTCTGGATAAACATTAACACATAATCATACTAAAAGACACACCACCCAGAACAATCCAAATGTTAAGGTAACCACCCTTTGATCAATCAAGGTGAAAATGCAAGAACAATAAAAAAAAAAACTACAACCCCAGTCTACAAGATAACTAGTGTAACATCAAGCTTAAATCACACAGTGGAGCACATGTGTGCGCCATCATTCAAAAAAGTCCTTCACAAACTGTTTTGAAGAAAACAGAAAAAACTATAATAGGTGGCACGTTTTTTTTTTTTGCTTTAAAAGTGGGGCCTGATTGTCCAAGGGATTATTCAATGTCCAAATTCTTTTATAATACTGTTACAAATAAAACATTTTTTTTTTTTTTGTGTTTTGTTTTTTTTTAAAAGTGGGGCCTGATTGTCCAAGGGATTATTCAATGTCCAAATTCTTCAGTGTAGGCCACCACCCTGCATCCTCGGTATCCGGACCCTTCCTCCAATGCGGCCATCCATCACCCGGTCTGGTCTGGTCTGGTCTGGTTCCATCATCCAAAACAATAAACTAAAATAAGAACATGAAAGTAAAAAGCTAAAACAAATAAAAGGAAGTGGAAAGGGGGACGGGCCCACACAAAACCACAACCACAGCCATCCTAAAAAACAAGAGAACAAGTATCATTATTCTTGTAAAATAAAATTTTCCATTTAAAAAGCACCCCGGGTGCCTTTCATTATTGAAAAGAAAATATCCTAATTAATTAAAAACATTCAAAATTTAACTTTTAATAACTTTTTTGCACAGGGCCTAACATACCCTAATCCTAACTAAGCCAGTCTCACGCTTCAGGGCAGGAGCCATGCTACAGTGTGACGCTACTTTGGACTACCGCCAAGTGATGAGCCTCTCAGCCTCAGCAGGGCACTGCAAGCCTCCCAGTTTTCCATATTAAAGAAGCCCGCTCAGGCTCCCTACACTAACTAACACCAAGGGAAGAGCCAGGCCACCCCGCCCTGAAATAAACAAGCCGTGCGCGGAAGAAAATTGAACTGTAGCCAATCATAACACACTGGGACGTGATCGAAACTTGCAGAATGAAGGGAAGATATCCGTCTGCACAGACCAGCTGGTCTGCCAAGGTCGAAAAACAAATTCCTTTTGCCTGTTCTCATGGCCTGATTCTCAAACTAACGGAGGCTAATATTAATAAAAAAAAAAAATTCTGTTACAGTGCATTGCCAATTAAAAAAGCTCCAATTTTTTTTAAAAAGACGTTTGTCCAACTAATTCAACTAAAGGCAAGACATGTAAAATATGAGCACTTATTTAGAAAGGGGAAACTATCTTTTGCATACAATAATATACATTCTGCATTTGAGAAACAAATTAACATGGTCCATTTGTCAAAAAGAAATAATTTGTAAAACAATATAAAATGCAGATACATTTCAACATTGTATTTAAGTTCACATTTATAAAAGCATACATTTTAATTCACATTTGGGAAAATAATAATATTACATTTTAACACTTTTTTCATTCAAAAGCACATGGTTGCCTTACACTAATTAAAAGCACATGTTACCACGCACTGTCGGGCAAGATTTATTATTCTAAACCTATTATTATTGCAACCATCACATTCCTGTCTAGATGGAAACCCCTCAAAGAAATAATTAATGAAAACAGCCCGTAGCATGCATTCTAACGGGCCATCTTTTTAACATTTCACTCATTTTAAAAGAACACAGCTTTCTCCGTAAGGTTGATTTATAACCACATCAGTTCCAAGGTGAACCCACACAAATTCGTAGACGCATTTCAAAAGGAATGTGAAATGAACAGAACCCTTCTCAAAACACAAGATGTTACCTTTCCGTCAAGAAACTGACAAAGCACATAGGCTGACCAAGGAATCAAAAAAAAAAAGTCAAAATCAAACCATCAAATAATCCTTAAAATAATTCACTGACTTTTATAGTCAGGTCAGATAACCATGCATGTTGACAGCATGTAAAAAATAAAGGCTGCCATCTCAACTCAAGATATTAACCCTTTGGCAGCTCAAATAGAAACATTTCCCAACGTCCATTTATACATGGGAAAATCATTAGCACATTTCTTCACGTTTACAAATGACACGTACACATATTTTCAAAAACGTTATCCCCAAGCACCCGAGAGAGATCCAGCTCTCTCCTGCCAAACGTAATGAGAACATGCCCTGTCCAAGCCATGACCACATGGCGCTATTCACAAGCCATATTTACAAGACAAGCCTTTCACAAACAACATGTCCAAGGCGCAATGCACAAGGAACACAACAGATTAACATAAGAACATGCACCTCACAAGCCACATTAAAATGGCGCTATTCTAAAGCCATATTTACAAGACAGTAAACAAACTCAAAAAATGACACGCTTTTCACAAGGAATATATCCAAAGCACCATTCACAAGCAACACAGCAGATCAACATGAGAACATGCACCTCACAAGGCACATTAAAATGGCGCTATTCTAAAGCCATATTTACAAGACAATAAACAAACTCAAAAAACAACACGCTTTTCACAAGGAATATATCCAAAGCACCATTCACAAGCAACACAGCAGATCAACATGAGAACATGCACCTCACAAGGCACATTAAAATGGCGCTATTCACAAGTCATATTTACAAGGAGCTATATTCAAAAAACTCCACAGATCATATTAAAATGAACGCATTTCACATTGCACAGCATAAGCAGATGCAGCAAGCAATTTAATGGGCAATTTAAAAGCACTTTTTACACACATTTATACAATTGGACCATCACAAAGATGTAACTGGCTTCCTCATGTAATGCCATCCTTCAACTCTGACAGTTTAAACACCAAGATGAAAACCATTCCTTCCACACTGAATAAGCCAAATGCCATGATGTAATGCAATCTCCTCACGCTGCAACTGTTCAAGCCCATAGGTCTAACATGCTACATAAACTGCAACATTACGCCAGATGGAACTAGCGTTCAGGGCACTCCCTCAGAACACATGGGCAACTCTCTAAGCACATGGCCAGGCACACAGAGTTCGTAAACTGTCCGACTACGCCAAAATGTAATTGGCGTTCATGGCACTCACTAACAACACATGGGAACCTCTCTAAGCACATGGCCAGGCACACAGAGTTCGTAAACTGTCCGACTACGCCAAAATGTAATTGGCGTTCATGGCACTCACTAACAACACATGGGAACCTCTCTAAGCACATGGCCAGGCACACAGAGTTCGTAAACTGTCCGACTACGCCAAAATGTAATGGCTGGATTTTCTGTTTAGATGGGATCAGCCCCCAGGGGCCCCTGTGACCCAGCCAAAACGTACTCACCTTCCGTCCTCAGGACTCCTCTATCCAGGCACCTGGTACCTACCTGAGGATAGGGAACTCGCAATATACAAGCTCATATTATTAAGAACACCACTAAATCTATAGGGATACTAAGAATACTCACCGATTACTAGGGATATCCATACCCTACACCACACTTATTCACATCAGTTGGTCTCGCGGCCACCCTGACCCAGACCGTTCTACCCTAGGGCAGATCTGACACACAATCTGGTGCGTCTACACACGGGCCTGCAGAACCCAATGCTCCCTTTTCCAAAGTGTTCGCGATCCTGCGAAACTACACACTAGTTCCACTACCTAGTGCTCTCATTTACTCAAGCCACAATCCAGTGGGTATACACACTGGTTCAACCCCCCAGTGCTCTCATTAACGCCGCATATCAACGACGACCACATTCCTATGAACACCTATACATATATATATATATATTGGGAAGTCTCTTCTCTAAGGGTCTGCTACTACAATATTAGGAGTTAGCCAATTAATATCATGCGTCCCCTGTTCTTGGCACTATAGGTCCACTCACTCCCTATTTATGTGATCACCACTTACCTGATTGGGATTACTCATCCATTCACGTGCCTAGCACTCACCTAGGAGCTACATTTACCTATATTGACCAAAAATATGAAGCGCATGGCAGTTCATTAATAAACTGGGGGTCTCTTTAATCACAATAATATAGATACATATACAGATCTGACAAAGACTATAGGTAAAACACACCGCTTGAAAGAGAAGGATTAAACATAACAGGAACACTCCGCTGAAAGGGAAAAGATTAGCAATGCAAAAGCCCAGGGAATAAAGATAAGATTAAGATGCAAGTGTAAAGTAAATTAATATAACAGGAACGCCTTCACCTTATTAGTGTGTAGTCTTGTTCTAGCTGTCATCTGGGTTCCTCTCTCGTCTGTGCCTTGGCTCATCTCAGACTCTCTCTCTCTCCTGCACTCTTGGGTACACCTCTGCGCTGATCACTCTGTCTCTGGACTCCTCTTCCCCACACGAACTGTCTCTCCACCTTCCGTCTTCAATCTTAATGGTTCCTGCCGCTCTGATCACCGTTCATTCCACTATCTTATTCACTCTGTCTCTGCGCCAATGTCCAATTCCATCTGCTCCCATAGGTTAATCCACGAGCTCTCCTCTATCTCTTCTAAAAGGCATTACTTCAGACTCCAGCTATTCACACCTCCTCCTGATAAGCAACTGCTTCTGACTGCTTCCTTCAGTTCCAGCTCACTATTCAACTCAGCTCTTCTCCAGATTGAACCCTCTCTCTCTCTCTGCCAACTCCACTCCACTGCTGGACTCTCTGCTGGACTCTCTCCTCGACTGACTCCTCGACTCCCCTCTGCTTGACTGACTGACTCCGCCTCTGCACTTCACAAATATAGAATGCTGTTTCCTCATGGAAAGTTCCAGCCAGCAGCTTCTTCCCACCAATCCCATGCACCAGGCTCCTTGCGCTAGACGCTCCCACAGTGACCAGTCTGCTTGTTTCGTCTAGAGACCTGAGCCCGGGAACAATTCCTGATTAGATTCAGCTCTGGCCGGTTCTCTCCTGTCCGCTTAGGGCGAACAACAGTTATAACTATAAACATTGCTTTTGCCCTAAAAAGCCTCTCTGCTTCCATCAAGATGGAGTCTCTCTAGCTTTAGGCCTGAAAGGGGTGAAATGCTCCTTAGCTCTGTCAGAATACCTACATAAACCATACCAATATGTCTAATATGTCAAAGCCAATAGGCAATAGACAGGTTAAAGTCAAGAATAAAGGCATATTAAGCAGCTATCCTCTTCTAGGTCTGGAAAAAGGGCTTAAAAGGGCCAACACAGGCTAAGAATACCTATACTAGATGCGAGCAAGATTAATGATCTATATCACTTCTAAGTAAAGCCAAAAACTCTGCCATAACACTAACCCAGGGTGGTGTGGAGTGCAAAAAAACAATGGATTTGGGCCCAGATCTTTGGACTGGGGTGAATGTGTGACATTGATCCACATTCTGTCCATCACCTGTTTTGTTTGCAATAAATCATCATGAAGCGTATTTCCGCCCGCGTCCCTTTTCCATGATTTGTCCATACTACAGCGAACAAGAATTGTGTCAAAAATGTCAACACATAAATGTACCTGTTTGAAAATATAGAGTCAACACATCCTGAACTGTGATTTCGAGACAACTACGCATATGCACTCTCTCAAGGGATGTGCCCAGACCAGATAAAGACCTACACATGCAGAAAGACGCCAGCCTGCCAAAACGGGATATGCACAGCCCTGGCAAAGACAATAGGTCTAGCCTATGTGAGACCTGTTGGCTTAACCAGTGTTTCTTAGCCATGTTGGCTGAAAGTAAGGAAAACAAGCTTTGTAATACAGCCAGCTTTGAAAGCGTCATAGCGCTTTTTTTATTTCTTTTTTTATTTTCAGCGATGCTACACTGAAGTCAGCGCTGCAGTACAATATGGCTAAAACAACATTGACAAAGCCAACAGATCTCGCATAGGCAAGACCTACCACCTTTGCCAATGCTTGTTTTGTTTTATGGTTTTGTTTTATGGATACCTTTTACTCTGAAATAAACATTTGCTACTATCACAAGTGTGTTTCAATTAACCGCACAGCTGGAGTGTCAACTGTTGCTGAATTCTTTGAACAGGACAGAGCCAGCTTTTGCACTCGCACCGAATTTAGTCTGGCTTTTTGCCCACAGTCCGCACTGCCAGAGCCCTTAATGTGCATTTAGGATGACATTTTGCCTAAAAGGTGAGCAGGAAATATATGCGTGAAGATATTATTGTATTTTTCAGCGGGATTTGATATGGTGTAGTTTGTAATCTTTGACCTGCCTATCAAAGCCAGCCAGAAAATCTCTTTAGAAGAGACAAACTTAACATCTGAAAACAATATAGGAAATTCATATAAATGCTAAAGGTGCATGCCACAGTCGAAGGACTACTTTTTCAGATTCATCTCATTCCACAGATCGTCCTTTTATTACTTTCCAAAAGACTGGACTGCAGCTAGGGAGATGTAGCCTGTATGTTGACCTCTGTCAATGTACTCATTTTAAGTCAGATCTCTCTTTAAACGCAATAGCCAGCTCAAGTTTCTAATGGGCAAAAAAAACTTGGGGCCTATTCACAAACCGCATTTTGGGTTATATTTTGGGGTACTACTGTAGTACCACAAACGTTCTACAATAATTATTCACAACCCTATGTGTGGCACTTCTGCCTTCGCCTCTCCTAACTGTTTTGTGCAGAGGTCTCCACCAGGAACGCAGAGTCTCTACACACATAAGTATATGTTTTAGTAGTAAATGTGGGAGAAATAAGGGGAATGGGTGGGAAATGGGGAAGAGTTACTACTAAATGGGTGGGGTTTCGGGAGGTGTAAGCAGTGAAGGGACAGTGAGGGGGGTTAGGAAGGGACTTCTACCCACCAACAAAAGAGTAATCCACATTGCTATTAACTAACTTAGTTGAAGTCCAGCACCACCATGGCCAACCACAGGGGTACTGTAACACTCTCCTGTAGAAATCATCAGTGGAGGTAGGGACTTAAAATGAAACCTCATAGGGAATAAGGGAAAATGGATTTACATTTTTAAAAATAGTTAAAAATCTAAATAAACAAATGAAAACATTTAGGGCCAGATGAAGGTGGCCGTTTGAGGCCATTTACCGAGCGGTAACGGCCGATTTTGTCCGTTACCGATCGGTAAATGGGTGACAGGTATATAGGGGGCATTATTTTACCGAACCGGTAAAATTACCGAT
The DNA here is from genome assembly GCF_964263255.1 of Lissotriton vulgaris. Taxonomy (NCBI): domain Eukaryota; kingdom Metazoa; phylum Chordata; class Amphibia; order Caudata; family Salamandridae; genus Lissotriton; species Lissotriton vulgaris. The sequence continues at coordinate 28,104 of NW_028244048.1, forward strand.
TCGGTAATTTTACCGATTCGATAAAATAAAAATTCGGTAATTTTACCGATTTTGAGGCACCCAGATGTAGGTGGGACTCTTCAGAGTCCCAGAGGCCTTACCGAATCGGTATTTTACCATCAAATCCAATTTGATGATAAAATACCGATTCCGTTGTGCATGCACATGTGTGCATGCACACCTATGCCATGTGACAGGTAGACCTGCCCTTAGGGCATGTATGCCTGCCACATGGCACCCGAGCCTGTTTTGGGGGTGCCAGAGGGTGTCAAAGTGACACCCCCTGCACCCTTGTGAAAATCGGTAATTACCGATTCGGTAAATACCGAATCAGTAATGCCCATTCATTCCTATGGGCTTCAAAGCCCATAGGAATGAATGGGCATTACCGATTCGGTATTTACCGAATCGGTAAATACCGAATTCTTCCGAATCGGTATTCCAGCACATCTGGAATAACTACATATCCACCCCTTAGATTTACCGATTTTTAATTACCGAATCGGTAAAATTCGGTAATTAAAAATCGGTAAATCTATTTTACCTACATCTGGCCCTTAATGTACTAAATAATGAAAATTAATACATATTCATTATTTAAATATAAAATATCTTAACAAACTTTATGCTTTACAAATTAATTTAAGATAACATTTTAACAAATATAATTCTAAGGCAGGACTGAAGATGAGGATTATTCAATAGCAACCATTTTACTATGAAACACACAAGGATACAATTCCCATGAACCAAAGGGAATTTTAGTAGAAATTCACAGCAGGCAACTTTGAATCAGCAGTTCATCATTGTCCAATCATGACATGTCACTCCCATGTAATCCGTGTTCCTGAGAGCTCACATCCTCTTTCTTCGCTGCTCGCAGCCATAAGCTAAGTTCCCTTTACTCTCTTTTCCAATGTATTTTAAATGGTTGGCTTGACGTGTCTCATTGCGTGGGTACTTTATTGCACAATTGTGTGTGTGTTCGGTTCACCGCTGGAATGATATGCGCTCCTCCGCTGTGTTTATTCTGGTGCAGTATGGGTTGGTGTGGTCTTCCACCCACTAGGAAGCCTGATGACAGTGCATCTCTATGGTTCGGCACGGAATTTCAGAATCACCTTAGTGCCAGATTCTGAAACGCGCTCCATTCCTCCTGCTGTTGCAAACTGCAAGCCTTACCGTCCTGAAGAGAGACGCCCGAGCCCTGGGGTTTGTACAGGCTGCGGCTTACTTTGCATATTTCCTGACGCCTGACACTAGGTCTGTAGAGTGTGTGTGTTTCATAACGCCAGAGGGATCCCCTTTGAAATTTTGGCACCAGGTTGGTCATGTCCCTAGGCTGTGAACCAACTGACTGCGGCTGACACACAGCCTCCTGCAGTGCTTGTCCCTCCTGTTACATACTTAAGCGGTACAAAAGGGGGTGGTGATGGACGGAGCATCTGAACCAATCAAACACTCACACTCAGACAAGAGATCTGGGTTTAAGCCATCACCGTTCTTTAGCCAACTCTGCCACCCAAGTTCAGACATGGCCATATGCAAATCAGTCTGACCCTGTGCCGCATGGGAACAGTCCAGCCCGAACTGCCAAGCCATGCCTTCCCTGGACCGGAGTCAAGCTTCCTAGTACCGATTTCTGGCATTACTGCCGTCTTCAGCCCGGCTTGCTTGAATCCAGTGGCAAAGTGAGCAAGGGGCTCACGTCTGAGCATACCCTGCCAACTTATGGCGAACAAAGCGGTACAAAAGGGGGTGGTGATGGACGGAGCATCTGACCCATTCAAACACTCACACCCAATCAAGAGATCTGGGTTTAATCCATCACCGTTCATTAGCCCACTCTGCCACCCCAGTTCAGACATGGCCATATGAAAATCAGTCTGACCCTGTGCCTCATGGGAACAGTCCAGCCCGAACTGCCAAGCCATGCCTTCCCTGGACCGGATTCAAGCTTCCTAGGACCGGTTTCTGGAATTACAGCCGTCTTCAGCTAGGCTTGCTTGAATCCAGTGGCAAAGTGTTCATCACCACCCCCTTTTGTACTAAATGTCCATGTAGCAGATACTCAAACCTCGGGTGCTGCCACATGCTGCCACTTGTTCTGATACTGTCTTAAGCGATCAGCAGGTGAGGCAGATGTGCTTGGCATTGTCACAAGGAAGATTCATCAAGGGATAGCTAAGTCTATTCTGTTCTCTGGATATGGGACAGGAAAGACCCCCCGGGGCTTTAGTCCTCCTCCTTTGGGCCTGGCTGTCTATACAAGGGCTTGATGGAAACTGGCAGCTGGCAGCTGGCAGCTGGCGAGGGCGAGCATGGGTGGCAAGATGGACGAGGTGACTCACGATGTATACAACTCAAGGGGGGGTGGACCACTTGTCCTGTGTCACCAGGGTCACCAATTGAGTGGTTGGTCTTTCTTGTAAAAGAACCCTCAAATACGGACACAGGCGTTGCAGCGGCATAAAATCCCAGGAAACACCATGCTGCCAAAATCCATGGATTCACGAATGTAACAACCAATTTAAATCACCAAGATTCCACAAGTCTTAACACACCCCAAACGATTGAGACCCCACATATGTATTCCTTTTTTTAATTTTTTTGTTCCACAGTATAATCAAAACAGAAATACATATATCAATAAATTCTTACTTCAAACATGTACATCCATATAATCAGCAAAAGGCCCCCATATATCCATGCCAATCTTGCGTTTCCTCATCCCTTTAACCGCATATAGGCTAAACTCAAGATTAATAAAACTATACATTCTATTCCTCCATTGAAAAAAAGAAGGAGGTTCCGATTGTAACCAACCAGCCGCAATACATAACCTTTGCTACGGTCATAGCAATAAATATTAGATATCGATGTTTAAAGCAAGGGCCCCCCCTCCTAAATTGCTCATCCGACCCCAACAACATAATTGCAGAAGTTATAACAATCGGTTTACCAATAATGTTACTTAGGAATTTTTCAAGATTAACTATGAAAATTCTCAAATGCCCACAGCTGAAGAAAATATGTAGCATATGCGCATCATCAGCACTACATCGGAAACATTTACCATCATGTCCAGTTTTCCACTTGGCCATATATGCCTGGGTATAATATAAATTAAAAAAAGTTTTATAACATTGAACACGCAGATTGGCAGATAGTAGCGATTCCTTTGATAATGTGATAACATAATCTAACGATACATTCTCAACCCCCAGAACTTCAGACCATTTATCAGCTTTTTTCTGTAAATCATCTTTTCTATATGCCAGCAATAGCTGGTACACCTCCCCAATTTTTGCCTGTCGTTGTGTGGCATTTATAGCTAAGTTAGTATTCCATCATAGCCCAGTGTCATAATGACAAATGTACTGTTATACATCAATAATGCTTGTGAAACTACACTAGAACCATGAACCATTGCAGCAGCGACAGATGAAAATAATACAAACATGCACTTCTGCAAAACACAGGACTGGCCCATGAGTTGGGCACACAAACTATACCTCCATACAAAAACAGTCCTATTCAAAAACTCCAACTCCTCAATATTTAGTGATATAACAAAACATCACGTAGTCTTTCCTCTGATCCAACAGAACCCTGATGCCAACCAATCTGCCAACCATTACAATAGACAATCTATTGTCTATGTCAATTGTTTAAACTACTGAAAAGACGCCAGGAAAACGTCACTGCGTCTTCCGAGAAACACAGACAGAGTCAGAACAAGTCGTTCTGAACACGCGCCGGTAAGCCGATGAGACAGCTGAACCATGAAGAACTGGGTAACCGTGAGTAAGATACGAACAACCAACACCCTGTCCCTAATTATGTCTCCAACCAGAAATAGGCCCTGCTGACTAAGTGGCATTCTCGATGATAGTAGAATCTACAAATGTTCAAGGTAACCGCAAAAAATGTATTGAATTTTGTTTAATTCCTTTTGTCATTATTTTGAGCGTAAAATATCCATGAAGCAAATCACAATAATAACATTTGGGGCACCAACACATGTGGGCAAAAACATCCACCCCCCCCAGTAATGGAGACCGTCTGAGTCAATGCATATACTTCCCCTCGATGCAAGTCGCCTTTGAGACAATGAGTAAATATGAGTACCTCCATAGTAGAATGATGAAACATGTTTGACTTTCTGAAATGAAGATGAAAATCTTGCTCATAATTCCCCAAAAAAGCGCACCGGATACAAGCACCACAAGCGTTACTCGCGTACTAACACGCGTATGGCCATCTGCCTCACTCGCATACTAAAGTTATTTTAATCTTTATTTGCAGTTCCACCTTACCACAAGCACGACAGCTAATTCTGAATCAAAATGCGCCCTAACAAGAAAAAATCAAACATCTGAGTACACCAAGGTATTCATGGCCACGCACTCACGTGACACGCACCTCCAGAAAAGAACATGCAGACCAACTTCACCAATGGTACGGTGGATGCTCAGAATCGGTTATACAAGATGAGCTAACTGTACCTTAAGTTCTCGACTTTCCCCATGATGCACACTTTTTTAACTCTGCATTACACAATAGTAACGCTTACAAGTAGCCTCTTCCTATTAGAATCACATAGGAAAACTGGAAAATGTGAGAGCACACAAAAAAGTTATCTATTAATCACATTGACGCAATATGTTGATATTAAGTACTTTTTTGCTTTCTTCTTTTCTTTTAAATCCTCCAGGTACAGACTAAATAGATCTGACCAACATCAAAAAAGCTGGTGAGTACAAACCTACGTCACCTCTCTCATAGATAAGAGCCAGAAGTGGTTCTTAACTTCTAACAGTCCTGACGAAAGCCTCTAGAGGTTCCAAGAGGCTGAAACATGTTGACCTTAATGATCACTATCACCAGTGCTTTAGACCAATAACTAAGTCTACAAACGCACGACCGCTCACTTTTAACCTCCAATTCCCTACCCCTCAAGAATAAAGTACAAGAGACCAGAATTAGGAATTTTAATTCACCCTTATTCGAACACTTGCAGAACACTTTTTATCTCTGACCACTACTGTCAAACCAGTTAGTCTCCCTCCAGGTGGAAGATAGCATAACCTACAAAGAAAAGACCCAATGATCATGCTGGTACGGTACACATAGGCAGAGAACCAGCATATACCGCCGCAACGCCTGTGTCCGTATATGAGGGTTCTTTTACAAGAAAGACCAACCACGCAATTGGTGAACCTGGTGACACAGGACAAGTGGTCCACTCCCCCCTTGATTTGTATACTAGCCATTGGAAGCCGAGTGGATCACAAGCTTCTTCTTCCCTCCCTCTGATGATTGAAAGACTCACGGTGTATGACAGGAGAGAAGAGGCTCTCCTACTTGGCCACAGCTTCCACCCACGGCACATCGCACAGCCCCTTTATGTCCTTTCCCGATCTACCACTCCACAGTGCAGCCACAGCAACTTTTCTTCCTTCTGCTTTGTCTGCTGCATTGGACTACGGGGCCTGCAGAGAGCAGGATGTCGGTGTCTCGCTGTACAGTAGCTCTCGGCTCATGATTTGTGGCTCGCCGTCACCGCCTGCTGCAGCAGATTCATGATTATTGGGGCCACCAGATGAGATTCTTGGTTCCTGTAGGGCCACCACGGGTGGCCAACAGCAGTGCCGACTATGGACACTGGCAGACTGCCGAAGTGCCAAAGTGCCAGAGTTCTAGTGTCTTGCTCCTCGTGGCTTTATGCATATACGTTTTATTCACTCTTTCTAAGCAGCAAACCATTAAAAGCTTACAATTAGCACTTTAAAAACATCACAATGAAAAAAGAATGTTCAATTGCATATAAACTGCCTGACCTGCATCTTCCTCCTCTTTTGTTCGTTCTTCTTCTTGACTGTCCTATAGACTCCTTCTTCATATCTAGCCTCTTCTAATTCTCTGCAAAAAGTAAATTAAAGTATGAAACCAATTCATAACTCTCAACCTCAGCATATAAGGTAAAGCTTTCAATTTAAAGAACTGTGCCAACAGCATCTCACAAAAATATCAATCCACAACCTCCAAACCCCTCCACAAGGGAAGTGGGGCAGGATAATGCTAGCCTCCTTTTCTTTAATAAAATCTTGATTCTTTATTCAGTGAACCTAAAAGAATTGTCATTTTATGTCAAGACAGGTGGCCAGCATTATGCATGTTTAAAGACTTTCAATCAAACAATGCATTTATAAAGCGCACTACATACCTGTGAGGGTCTCAAGGCTCTGCGTGGGGGGGGGGGGGGGGGAGCTGCTACTGGTCGAAGGCCAGCAGGTCCTGGGTCTGTCATAGGTTGGTAGGGAGAGTGTTCCATGTCTTGGCGGCGAGGTAGGTGAAGGATCTACCGCTGGTGGTGGTTTTCCGGATACGAGGAACTCTGGCGAGGGCTAGGTTGGCAGAGTGGAGGCAGCGGGTGGGGGTGTAGAAGCTGAGTCAGTCGTTGAGGTATGCTGGTCCGGCATTGTGAAGGGTTTTGTGTGCGTGGATGAGGAGTTTGAAGGTGATCCTCTTGTTGACTGGGAGCCAGTGCAGGCCTCTCAGGTGGGGTGTGATGTGGCTGCGTCGGGGGATGCCGAGGATCAGTCGTGCCGAGGCGTTCTGGATTAGTTGTAGTCGTCTCAGGAGCTTGGTTGTTGTTCCTGAGTAGAGGGCGTTCCCGTAGTCGAGTCTGCTGGTGACGAGGAACTGGGTGACGGTTTTTCTTGTGTCAGAGGGGATCCATTTGAAGATCCTGCGGAGCATTCGAAGGGTGTTGAAGCAGGCCGCGGAGACGGCGTTGACTTGCTTTGTCATGTAGAGGGCGGAGTCGAGGATGACCCCCAGGTTGCGTGCGTGGTCGGTGGGTTCCCAGGATGTGCCTAGCGTTTCACATCTACAGATTTAAAATAAAACCTCCTAAACATCTCTGCAGAAGACTGCTTTCAAAATATCTTCCAAATGACCACCCATCAGACAAACCTTACTTGCCATACCTCCCCTCACTGAAAGAGCTGTAAACTTTGATACATCCACACTTGCCTCTTTCACAGCAGCTTTCTCCAATCTTGCAATTGTAGCATGTGTTCCTACTATAAAAAGTTTCACATAAGAGTTTAACAGTTGATCATCTCCTGCACCTCTCTTATTCAACATCCTTCTGTTGTACTCTTTCAAACATCACACTATGCTTAAGTTAGGTGAGTCATCAAATATTGGATAGAAAATAGACCCAGACATACTTTTAGTCCATTTACAAACCTCAAACACCACACCATTTGGTTGGAAAAACCTATACAATAGCTGTAGAGCCCTCACATCCGACACTCTATGGAAGGAAATGAGACAAAGTAACATAGCCCTGTTTCAAGACAAGTCTCTCACCTTTAAATATTTACTGGCTGGCTAACCCTCAAATAAAAGTAGCGCCCATTCTACATTCCATAAGGTCTGATACTTCGGATTACAGGGCCCCCTCAAGCAAATTCCTTTCATCACCCTGCCTTCCAAAGGACGCCTACCAACTGATATACCCTGCTGAAAAGAAATGTCCAGCTGCCACTGCTTATCTGTAACAATTTACTGTCCTATATGACATACATTTATCAAATAAACCTGCTAGGAAATTTGCCACCTCTACATCATCTGCCTCCATGGGATCCAAATCTCTTTCCATGCACCAACGTAACCATACATCCCATCCTCCTCTATACCTTTTCTCTGTATGTGGTTCCCATGATTCATAAAGAAATCTTGCAGCTGTACCCGAAAGAAAGCTCTGTGAATCTTCCAGAACACCTGATGTCCTCTATACTAGAAGGTTCAGAAAACCTGGGATGTACCTTGGTTTCTAAGCCTAACAAAATACCTTTGCAAAACATAATCAAAATTGGTTCCTCCACTGCCATTTCCATCACTGCACGAAACCAGGCTGAGTTCTCCAAAGGGTGTAACTAATACCATCACCATAATACTTCAGCTGAAATGCCATAAAGGTTTTCAACATTCACAATTTTGCACCAATATACAGGCGGCAGACCCGAGAGCAGAGGACGGCCCGGGACCAGGGTTCGATTCCCGGCGCAGCAGGTTTCTGGACCAGGGTCAGCGGACTCAATAATTCTCTCGCCTCGGTGCCCACTCTGATCAGCGATCACACTCGGCAACTCTGGGCATTAGCTTGCCTCATCTTCACTAACGGCCCCACCAGACCGCCGGGGATGCCTGGTCTCACCCTGGAGATACCCATTAAGGGACCATCTCTCAGGGAAGCCAGGAAGGGTTTCGCAGCGGTCGAAGCGCCTTGGGACCCTCCGGGTAAGTAGTGCGCTATATAAATGCCTATACATTACATTACATTACAACTGTTGGTTGATAACGACATAGCTTAATAAAAAAGACAAATAGACAAATGGCTAAAATACATATGAACACCAATATTACAATTAAAATATCGACATATAGATGCTAAGAGGACCGGGCAGCCAAAGCGTGTCCTGATGGAGCCATTTCTGCCTGGTGCTGATTAGAGTCTCTTGAAGTAACATAGGTCTATTGTCCACTACTTTATGAGAGCGCAGTTAGGGAAGTATCCACGTAAACATTACATTAACCCAGTCGTAGTTCCCACTGGCCTAGGACCATAAAAATTGCAACTGCATACAGTACAATAAAATTAAGGTGCTTACAGTATCACATAAAAAATTCTATTCGTTTATTTTTCACCCCTTGCTGATATCATCGCCCAAACTGGAATAAAGGCCACTTCCTACGCTGATGATATTCAACTTTTATTTTCGTTCAACAGTATCACCCAAACCACCTTTGACCCACTAAAAAACTGCCTACGTACAATTGTCCAATGGATGGACAATAATTTCCTCAGGCTAAACGCAGGAAAAACTGAGGTATTATTCTTTCACCAGCCGTCCCCATTGGATCCCAACATCTGGTGGCCTCTTGATTTGAGTGCCCCCCTCCCCCCAGCCTAAAGATTCGGTGAAAAATGTAGGGGTCAGATGGGATTCCAACCTTTCATTCCAACAACAAGTACACACGGTCTCTGCAGCATGCTTTGCCAAAATCAGGTTGGTGAAAAAGTTCATCAATTTCTTACCTAACAACACCAGGAAGACTATAGTCCAGGCGTTGATCACTTCGCATCTGGACTACGCCAATGGCATATACACCGGACTGTCTGTAGGTCTATGCCATCGACTCCAGACAGTCTAGAATACAGTACGACTGGTTGGTGGCATTCCCCTACGTGAGCACATCTTGCCCCACCGCCACAGACTACATTGGCTGCCCATACAAAAAAGGGCAGAATTCAAAGCATTAGTATTGGCCCATCGTGCAATGAGGGGCAAGGGCTCTGCCTACCTTTCCACCTGCCTCACCCCCTACAGCAATACCAGGTCCCTTCGTTCTTCTTCAAAAAACCTCCTCACTACTCCCAGATTCAAAAAAACCCGCTCAGGCGGAAAAACCTTTCAAGTATGTACCTCTGCTCTCTGGAACAAGTTACCAAATTCCATCCGGATCATCCAGGAAGAACTCCCCTTCCGGAAAGCCTTAAAAACTTTCCTGTTCTGTTAACCCCCCTCTTTTAAAAAAAACATCTAACTCAGCTTAAGATCGCACAGGAGCGCCGGGACACCCCGTTGGGGTAACTGTGCGCTATAACAAAATACACTAAATAAATAAAATAATATTAAGTTCTGTTAAATAAATGAGCTGTGCAAGGTATAACCAAAGAATAGAAAGTTGAAATCAATAAACTCCATGACCATCCACCTAAAATATTCAGCAAATTTCAGAAAAGATCTTCGGATAGCCCACATCTTGCCTAAAACTTTGGCAACTGCGCATTCTATCAGCAGGTTGGTATCAGATTTTATCATGCGCAGTGCTACTAGATCTCGAGTATCAAGGCTCTTACAGAGAAGGGCTAACCATCTCAACCTTGGGGCACTATAAAGTGGACAAGCGAACAGTATGTGGGCTATTGTCTCTGCGGCTAAAGGATATCCTGGACAAGACCCCATTTGAGTGGGGAACGTTCCCTAGGAGGCTGTAAGCAAATTCACCGGAACAGAGCCGAATCTAAATTGCATGTAGAGCTTTCTGTCCAACGGAAGTTCCCTAATTCTTCTCTTGTTGGTTTATTTAGCAATTTTACATGACGGAAAGAGTACCTTGATTCATTCATGCCTCTTTTCAGTTAAATCAAAGGAATAAACTGAATAGATTAAGTAAGTGTTTCTTTTCACTGTCACTGGGGACAACTTTAATTCTCCCCTGCGTATTCCTTGTGCCCCATACATATTTATCCCTTATGCTGATACTCTTTAAATTCTTTTCAGCATTATTCACCGAGAGTCTGTCCCTCTATGAACCTGGAGCCTCGGGGCAAGTTGTTGTTCTCCCCACCACATCCCAGGTGGACGAAGGGTAATTATTTTAGGTATATTTATTCTTCCCTTTTCTCTTGTGAATTTTATCTGTATACATTTGCTCCATTACCTTTATGTACTAAACGTCCATTCCCTTGTCACTTATAGGTGCCCCCCTTGGTCCTGATGAAGACCCTATAGTTAGGAGCTGAATTTTCCTCCTCTAAGCCAAGGTCGAAACGTCGACAGCTCTACTTTCTGTATTGAATGTGGACAACAGTGAAAGATTCACTGTGTCCTTTCTGACATTCTGTTTCTGTACATAATTTAGCCTTGGTTAAAGCTGGACAGGCCTTTTTTATTTTTTGGATGTACACACTGTTCACTGCTCTCCCTCCATTATTCACCCTCACTTCTGCACATTGATGCACTAATTTCCTCCCTTCTATCCTTAGGAGCACTTATGCACAAACCTTTTTGATGAATATAATGTGTTTTGAACATGATGGATATATGTTCAACTTCTATTAAATATTTTCAATATGTATAAATATTGTTTGTAATAGATTGATCAGGTGATGTTGATGTCTATGTGTAACGGGGCGTCCCCGACCGGGCTCCCCGTTCTAGGATCTGGGCACGAACCCTTGCTAAAGACTACGTCACATGTTCCCATCCATCCCTCTTCTGTCCCACAGCAAACTGATTATCGTGGGTCAGGTGAGGAGGTAACGGCATTCCAGGACAGTGACTGCGACTGGCCCTTTAATTACCAGGGAACGGACGAATGGGCAGAGCTACGGAGCGACGGAACTGCGTCAAAAGAGGAAGTCCGGAATGAGGAAGTGTGTTTCTTCACCTGGAGCGGAGCGGAGGGAGAAGAGAAACGAAGGAGCGGACCGAGCGGGACGGAGGAAGCCTATCGAGGAGGACGAGGAGCCCCGACGGCCGAGGATACGCCTGGAGGCCAACGGTTTCACGAACCGCCCAGCCACTCACCCGGGGGAGGTGCGTGGCTTGCCCAGGTGCGTAATCGAGTCAGGGGCTGGGTGGGACGGAAGGGCGGTCCTGTAGTAAAGTAACGGACCCCGTAGTCCCACGCTATTCCTTTCCTGAGCACAAAACCCCACCCCCCTTCACTACCCTCTCACTGAACTAGGAGGACGGTAGCACGTGTGGGTTTGTTTTCCTCACTCCCTTTTCCCTGAGTACGTTGTCCGAGTTGGACATCCACTCACAAAAGCCTTTTGTTTCCTTATTTTCCTTCCGGTACTGGGGACGAGCTGGTGGCAAGACGGACCCCGACGACAGTACAGCCCGACGGAGTCAGTCAGGCTATCGGAGAGCTTTATACGCGGATCGTCGGAGACGAAGATCACGGAGCCGATCTCCCCGTAGACCCCCTGTCATTAGACAGACCTGTTCAGATCACTTGTTAAGGTCAATAAAACCTGTGATAACGAAAACCCGCTTGTTGCCCTTCACTGGTAGCACGAAGAGCCTGGAAAAGGCTACAGTGGTGGAGAATGCGGGCATAACGCCCATCTGCTCGCAGAAGATGGAAACCGTTATAGAGCAGTTAGCTAAAGGACAAGAACGACTAGAGTGGGTGGCTGAGCAGCAGCTCAACGCAGCTCAGGCCAATAGGGATTTGCTGAAAGAGGCTCTAGCCGCCCGAGACCCTGCCCCGTGGGTAGATCCTGTACAAACCGGGAGAGGACCTGAGAGAATGATTCCCCATGGATCAGCAGCAATTGCCCTACAAAAATACCAGCCGGGAGAGGATCCAGACGCGTTCCTCCTAAATTTTGAACGCGCCGCACGGGCTTGTGGATGGCCGGTGGTGAAATGGCCATTTTTCTTGGCCCCCCTCCTGGTGGGTGAAGCCCAGGCTGCTTATCAGGTGGCTAACCCCAATGGCGACACCCCATATCAGGACGTAAAGAAAGTTATTTGGGATCATCTCGGGCTGGACGCAGAGGCGTATCGGCTGCGCTTTCGTAAGGAAAGGGGAGCCCCTGGAGAAAATCCTAAAACACTGTTCGTGCGACTCCGAATGGCGGCAGATAAATGGTTAACCCCTTCCGTGAGCACAAAGGCAGAGATAATGGACCGCATCTATCTAGAGCAATACCTAGAGGCGCTCCCCTATCCTACTCAAAGGTGGTTAAGGCAGCACCACAATCTCACTACCGCTCAGGCCATCGAAATGGCCTCTTCCTTTGCCCGAGCTCAGCCTCGGAATCCGGGATGGGAACACGAGAAGACACCCCGGCCTGCCCTCAAACCCGAGAAGAAAGCCCTCCGTCCAGGAGACCCTCCTAAACCTCGGTCCTGGCAGCCCATGAGTACGGGAACAGCCGGTCCTCAATGCTTCGACTGTGGGACCTGGGGGCACATCGCTAGGCACTGCCCAAAGAGACGACCCCCGGAGGAACCCATGGAAGTAGGATACCTTCCGAAGTCAGTACTCTTCTCGGCTGAGATGGGTGGCTCTTACAGGGTAAGTGTCAGGGTAAACGGTACCTCTATCCCTGCCCTGTTAGACTCTGGGTGCAGACAGTCCGTGATACAGACCCAACATGTAACCATGTCCCAATACATTCCACGTCAAATGGTGAGCATACGCTGTGTACATGGGGATGTACGTCTCTACCCCGTAGCCAATATTCCCATACAACTTAGGAAAGGGGACACCCAGACAGTGAGAGTGGGAGTGTTAGCATCCTTGCCCGAGGACCTTATCATAGGTACTGACAACCCCCGGTTTCTTTCCCTGTTTAAAGCCAGTGCAGTAAGCCCAGATAGGACCCAAACTCCGGGTATGGGTACAGGTGCCCCTAGTCCCGCCATGCTTACCCCTGAACCTTGGCTATTAGACAGGAGCTTCCGTTATGCCCAATCAAATGACCCCACTCTTTTCAATGCCTGGGAGCAGGCTCATCAAGGTCAGGGACAGAACCCGGATCGGTTTCCCCGATTTATCATTAAAAACGAACTATTATATCGGGAAGGGAACCCCGAGGACGAAGCACAACTATTAGTACCAAAGTCTTTCAGGAGTCAGGTACTCTTTTTCGCACATAGTCACTTGTTAGCGGGCCACACGGGCGGCGAGAAGACCACTCAAAACATATTACGACACTTTTACTGGCCCGGGATTTACAAAGACACAGACGTGTACTGCAAAGAGTGTTGCATTTGTCAGAAAAAGAATATGACAAAACCCCCTCAAATCCCTCTACAATCTCTGCTCATCATAGGGAAACCTTTCGAAAGGGTTGGAATGGACATCATAGGCCCCCTCCCGAAGACTCGCAAAGGATTCCAACATGTGTTGGTGATGGTAGATTACGCGACACGATTCCCGGAGGCTTTTCCCCTGACAGCGACCACCACTAAGCAAGTTGCAGAAAGGATGATTGAGGTATTCAGCCGAGTAGGCTTCCCAAAAGAAATCCTTACGGATCAAGGCTCCCCTTTCGTGTCCAAACTAATGGGGGAGGTATGTAAAAACCTAGACATACATCAGATCCGTACTTCGGTGTACCACCCGCAAACGGATGGCCTCGTGGAGAGGTACAACAGGACCCTCAAAACGACTCTTCGCAAGATGCTGGAGGTCAGCGGAAATGAATGGGATCATCTCCTGCCGTTGGCTCGTTACGTGATCAGAGGACAAAGACAGAGTAGTTTAGGTATGTCATCATTTGAACTACTATATGGGAGACAACCGCGGTCACTGATGGAGATGACTAAAGACGCCTGGGAAAATGAGTTACCCGAAGAGACGGCCTCCACCCTCGAGTATGCCCAAAGTCTAAAGCCCAGATTGGGAAAACTACGTGATCTAGCCTACACCCACCTGGAAACACACCAAAGACGTCAAAAGACCTCCTATGATAAAGGAAAAAAATGGAGACGGTTGAACGTTGGTGATTGGGCGTTGGTACTGCTTCCGTCCTCCACTCAGAAATTCAGGGCCGAGTGGGTAGGGCCCCACAAAGTAGTTGGAACCATAGGTAACACCAGTTACAAATTACAAACCGGGCCCCATAAAACTCAAGTATACCATATTAATCTGCTGAAGAAGTGGTTGGGTCCCCCTCCTTCTGAAGCCCATGTAGTCGCCCCGGAATCCACGCCATCTACCCGGGAAGAGCTGCAGATCAATGAAGAACTTACGAAAACCCAGAAAGCAGAACTAACCCACCTCCTAATGCAGCATGACAGCCTCTTCTCTAACCTACCAGGAAAAACCACTATGGCCGAACATTGTATCGAGACAGCACTGGGAAAGACGGTAAACATCAAACCCTACAGAGTACCAGAATCCAGGAGGAGGGCAATACAGCTAGAAGTCGAGGACATGTTAAAGCTGGGAGTAATTAGGCCATCTAAAAGTAATTGGTCCAGTCCGATTGTCATGATCCCCAAACCCGACGGATCACGTAGATTTTGTATGGACTTCAGGGCACTTAATGAGATCTCCTGCTTCGATGCCTACCCCCTCCCGAGAGTGGACGAACTAATTGAGAGGTTGGGTGATGCCCAGTGTATCACGACCCTCGACCTCACCAAGGGATACTGGCAGGTACCATTAAGGGAAGAAGACCGAAGGAAAACTGCCTTCAGTACCCATGAGGGCCATTATGAATTTACAGTCCTTCCCTTTGGCCTGCATGGAGCCCCTGCCACCTTCCAGCGTCTCATGAATAGTGTATTGAAAGATGTATCCCCGTTTGCCTCAACCTACCTCGACGATATAGTGGTACACAGTCCTTCCTGGTCAACCCATCTACAACACTTACATGAGGTCTTCCTCGCCCTGGAACGAGCGGGGTTAAAAATAAATGCCAAGAAGTCCCGGGTCGCCTATCAAAAGGTAAAATATCTCGGGTATGTTCTGGGTCACGGGCTCATTGAACCCCAGGTAGAGAAGATTAGGGCAATTGCGGATACCCCTTTTCCTACGAATCGCAAACAGTTAAGAGCTTTCCTAGGGTTGGTGGGGTATTACCGACGTTTCATTCCCCAGTTCTCTCACATAGCGGCACCCCTTTCTGACGCTTTACGTCATCCAGGTAAATCCACCACGTCCCTTCATCCCACAGAGGCCATGTTATCCGCATTTTCACACCTCAAGCATATCATCACCTCCACCCCCGTGTTGCAGTCCCCCGATTTCTCTAAACCTTTCATCCTGCACACAGATGCGTCCGAGTATGGCATAGGAGCAGTGTTGTCTCAGGTAGGACAGGACGGGAGGGATCACCCCCTCCTCTACGTCAGCAGGAAACTATTTCCAAGGGAACTTCGCTATGCCACCATTGAGAAGGAGTGTTTGGCTGTTAAGTGGGCGGTGGACAAACTGTCTTACTACTTAGAGGGGCATCCGTTTACCCTGTTCACTGACCACGCCCCCCTACTTTGGATGGCCAGAAACAAGTCCAACAATGCACGCGTGATGCGCTGGTTTTTGTCTCTGCAGCCATACACCTTCACGGTACGGCACCGAAAGGGGATTGACAATGTGGGTGCCGATTATTTGTCACGCCATCCGCTCCCCGAACGTGAGCGTCCTAGGGGGGAGGTGTGTAACGGGGCGTCCCCGACCGGGCTCCCCGTTCTAGGATCTGGGCACGAACCCTTGCTAAAGACTACGTCACATGTTCCCATCCATTCCTCTTCTGTCCCACAGCAAACGGATTATCGTGGGTCAGGTGAGGAGGTAACGGCATTCCAGGACAGTGACTGCGACTGGCCCTTTAATTACCAGGAAACGGACGAATGGGCAGAGCTACGGAGCGACGGAACTGCGTCAAAAGAGGAAGTCCGGAATGAGGAAGTGTGTTTGTTCACCTGGAGTGGAGCGGAGGGAGAAGAGAAACGAAGGAGCGGACCGAGCGAGACGGAGGAAGCCTATCGAGGAGGACGAGGAGCCCCGACGGCCGAGGATACGCCTGGAGGCCAACGGTTTCACGAACCGCCCAGCCACTCACCCGGGGGAGGTGCGTGGCTTGCGCAGGTGCGTAATCGAGTCAGGGGCTGGGTGGGACGGAAGGGCGGTCCTGTAGTAAAGTAACGGACCCCGTAGTCGCACGCTATTCCTTTCCTGAGCACAAACCCCCCCCTTCACTACCCTCTCACTGAACTAGGAGGACGGTAGCACGTGTGGGTTTGTTTCCCTCACTCCCTTTTCCCTGAGTACGTTGTCCGAGTTGGACATCCTCTCACAAAAGCCTTTTGTTTCCTTATTTTCCTTCCGGTACTGGGGACGAGCTGGTGGCAAGACGGACCCCGACGGCAGTACAGCCCGACGGAGCCAGCCATGCTATCGGAGAGCTTTATACGCGGATCGTCGGAGACGAAGATCACGGAGCCGATCTCCCCGTAGACCCCCTGTCATTAGACAGACCTGTTCAGATCACTTGTTAAGGTCAATAAAACCTGTGATAACGAAAACACGCTTGTTGCCCTTCACTGGTAGCACGAAGAGCCTGGAAAAGGCTACACTATGTAAAATTGTGTTTCCACTGGGACCACCCCCCTTTTTTGTACCAAGTTTCACCCAGGTCCTAGTGACGTGTCTGGGTTTACCCCAATATTGTGTAACTCAACTGCACTTTAATGGCCTCTAAATATCGCTCATATTTTCTTGTCACTTTAAACCCAAGAAAATCTGATGTAAGATTGCCCCATTGGTGATAGTTTATAGAAGACTGGGCTACCCAGTCCCAAGACCATTCTACACTACTGCCTCTGCACCTGCACCAACACTCTCAGAATCATTGAGAATGGGGGAGATACATAACCCCTCAGTCCCTTCCAGATCTGCATAAATGCTATTGCGCCAGAATCTGGCCTCCAGCTAACATTATTTGGTAACTGGAAGGTTAGTCTGGAAACAAAGAGATCCACTGCCAAAGAACCCATCATCTCCACAATACCCTGAAAAATATCCTCGCTTAACTTCTAATCGCTGTAATCATATTTCGCGAATTCCAGTCTGCTATCCAATTCTGCACACTGGCAAGTAATCTGTTTTTACGTTTATTTTATGTTCCACACAAAATTCCCACATTTCCTTGATTGTGTGATGGAACCACGTATGCGTTTACCATGCATGCCGGTTCCACGCAGTCTCTACAACGCAAGTCTTAACCACAAATATGGCTTTACCACAAATTATGCGTTGTTAAGGCATGTATGGTAAATACATATCTGTGGTTAAAACTTGACAGGTAAGTCTTAACCCCACAACACCTTCCCTCGCTCTGAGTCCCAACACTATAACCTCCCTCCTGAAAACCAACCCCAAAACTCCCACCCCACCCCTGAAAACCACCAACCCCCCCAACCATACAAACTGTTCCCCAATAACCCAGCCCGAGCCCCACTTACCTCACCAAGTCATGTCCTCTCCCAATCCTTCCTGCTGCATGGTTGTTTCCTGCTCTGCCAGCTAGCAGCTATACCGTGCACTGCCTGAACCACAAATGTACGTGGTTACGGCAAGGGTGGTGGCTCCTGCGTAGTCAGAACACGTGTGGCTCTGCCCGCTTTGTTCTGACTGTTTCCCCATTTCCTTTGCCAATCTCAATAGTCTCTTGGATCTGCTTCTTCCTAACCTGTTTATATACCCATAGCCGTCATGTTGTCCATTCTCAACAATGCAGATCTCCCTCTCAAGTCCATCCTGAATCTATGCAGGGAAAACAAACTCGCATGCATCTCCAAACAATTTATGTGTTTCTTTTTTTCCAACAGAGTCCAAACTCCCACGGTCTCCTGACCTAAACAAGTAGCTCCCCAACCTAAGTTGCCCACGTCCGTCTCCAATACAAAATCTGTCCATTCTCAACAATGCAGATCTCCCTCTCAAGTCCATCCTGAATCTATGCAGGGCAAACAAACCCGCATGCATCTCCAAACAATTTATGCGTTTCTTTTTTTCCAATAGTTCCCCAACCTAAGTTGCCCACGTCCGTCTTCAATACAAAATCTGGCCTTGTTCCAAAAATTGCTTGACCATTCCAGGCATCCAAATTCTCTTTCCACCAAACCTCTCGCTAGACCTGAAGTCTTCAAACACTGTAGGGCCTTGTAATGCAAAGCACCTGGAAAAGCCACTTGGATTGACAAAGATAATATCCCAATCACTCGAGCCAACTCTCTCGACTTGACTTTGTTCCTTTAACATGGTCTGCACCTCTTCCTTTATTTTCCTTACTTTCTTCTCTGGAAGTCACAACTGACACTGTGTCCATTATGAACCCCAAGAATTCCAAATTCTATGTTGGAGTCAAAACACACTTTTCCTGATGTACTACAAATCCCAAATCTTCTAACATACTCTATTTCCAACTGTTCCTTCAATTCTTCCACATCCTGTTTCATTATCAAGATATTGTCTAGATAAATGATAATTCTTAATCATCTCTTTCTGAGAAAACCAACTTCTGGTCTCATAGCCTTCCTGAAACACCAAGGGGCTAACAACAGCCCAAAAGATAGGCTCTGAAACTGATACAGTTTACCTTTCCACCTGAATTGCAGATAACTCTGTCTCTTCTTCCCTACTGGAATCGTGAAATATGCATCCTTGCGATCCAACTTCACCCATCAATCCTGATCCTGTAGCAAATCTTGCAAAGGATGTATATCTTCCATGTTGAAATGATGATACGCCTACAAACTGATTCATATCTGTCAAATTTATCACCGGCCTCCATTCCTTGTCCTTTTGTTTCTAATAGAAACAAAGTAATTTAAAACCCCTTTTTCTTGCTCTTCTATTTTTACAATCACATACTTTCTCAACATCTGCATTACCTCCTCTTGCACCATTCGTTCGGCGCTCTGAGCTGCACTGGTTTTGTTTTGAACTCTATTTGATATCCTTCTATAGTCTCTAACACTCATATATTTTGTGTCACTGCCTTCCAATGGTCCTTGAAAAATCTTACTCTTCCTCCTACACCTGTCAGGGTAGAACCAGAAGAAATACTTGCACTCACATTAGTTTGGCATTGATTGGGATATTGACCCCTTCTTCAGCCAAAGCGATCTCGTCCTCTCCCTCTTTGGCGATAAAATTGGGATCCTCGTTGGTTTGCCCTGTAATATCTTGTCCCCTGGCTCTGAAACTGAGCTCTATAACCAGCTCGGCCGGTAGGGTGCCCTCTCCTATCAGCCCTTCCATAAAAACTACTGTTAGAAAAGACTCTATGCATTGATTATTGTGCCATGTCTAAACGTGTGAAGGTACGAACATATTTTGAGTGAAACTTCAACATTCCATCCCCAAAGATCAAGCCACGTGCATCATCGCTACATTCCTTACTAGCCAAATCTCTCAGCTTTGGGTAAGTATGCATAAGGACTGTTTTCCACTTTTCGGCTAAACGGCCTGTGTTTGCATTTTCCAAGATCAGATGGCCAGCTGGCACCACCCACGTAACAGAGCCAAACCCAGGTCTAAACTTTTCAAAAATGCCTCTTCTACTACATCAGATATTTTGGCCAATGGTCCAAGTACATCAAGTACCCTATCTTGGCATTGCTTCAGGGACTTTTCTAATCTCCTTCTTAGATTCTTGCCCTTGTCACCATCTTATCAATTACGGGCCTGGAACACTCCAACTGCATCGCATTCCTTTAATCCTTCTCCAAGGATTTATGCAATATATATTGTATATAATCAGAAATATGGTCC
The DNA here is from genome assembly GCF_964263255.1 of Lissotriton vulgaris. Lineage (NCBI taxonomy): Eukaryota > Metazoa > Chordata > Amphibia > Caudata > Salamandridae > Lissotriton > Lissotriton vulgaris. The sequence continues at coordinate 48,216 of NW_028244048.1, forward strand.
AACAGCCACCAATCCTTCCCTCTTGGGTGCCTAACATCATTTGGATTAAATAGGTCTCGACAAAGGGATCAACAACTTTGTCCTTTAACTTACTACTGATACTCAACTCACTCTCCTCATCTAACCCATCCATGTACTCTAAATCTAATATATATATCTGATCTACCTCTTGCATTCTCTACATCCTCCCTAGGAGGCTGATTCGTTCCAGCATCAAGCTGAGTCTTCCTTGCACCACACCGGGTGCCTTTCCTTTGCGAGCCGCTTTGAGCTACACTCCTGCTTACTGAGTGCCAAGTGCTTCCTCTTTGAGAGGCCCTTCCCATCAGGACCTTCATACCGGTCCTCCTCCTTGAATTAGAAAAATATTCCTCCTCATCATTATTTCTCCTTTTGCCTAAAGCCTCTCTTTCAGACTCTTGCACTGCCACCTGTAAATCCTTAGATACAATTTTCCTTATCACTTACTCCTGATTGACATCTGCCTTATTTTTAAAATTATATATAGTAATTCTGCTTTTTCTTTCCTCAAAAATCTCCTCACAATACTCTTGTCAACTCCATTAGACCGTTTCTGACAACAAAACACACCAATGGTGACCTGATGCCATAGAAACAGCCTTACAGGACTAATTCCTGTTGAAACAAATCTTGGAGTTTAAGAAATAAGGTCTACTACCTTTCGAAATAGGCTGATTTGCCTTTCATTTAGTGTAACCCACCTCTACATGGCTTCCCCACAGTGTGCAAGTGTTGTGATGAAAATACACCCAAGGAGATATATTTCTTGTAGTTAGAAGGTTATTTATTCAGCAACAGGTGAGCGCCAGGGAAATAGGTACAAACGGTCTCCAGTCACTTAATGAATGCTCGACATCTAGAATACACAGAAAGACCTACAAACATTCTACTAGCTCGAGCTACTAAGAGATATACAGCTCGAGCTACTTGAAGGTAAGGCACAAGCATAAACAGCACTACACCCCCCGTTAAAATAAAAAAGAGAAAGAAAAATAAATAATAATTTAAGGAAAACAACTATGCACATCAAGCTCTAAGGAAAAATAAAACAAAACAAAAGTAAATCACAGTGACCCTAAATTACATTACAAATCCCTTTAACCAACCAGGTATAACTATTAATCTTTTGTCAGACAACTTGTTGGCATTACCAATATGGATGTCACTGTCATTACCAACATGGATGTCATTATTAGCCTCATTACACAGAGACCTTCCCCCCTCATTACATAAAGATGAACTAGCTTCCAAATGAGAAGGAACAATCTGCTTACACCTTGCAACCTAACCACAGTCTCCAGCCAATTTAGACTGTAATTGACCATTCTCAAAAAATGTCTTCAATCCACCCATAATTGTCCGAGGATGTAGAAGGTAGTTCACAACAAACATCCTGAATAGGATTCATAGCCACACTTTTGAGATTCCACACCTTACCATCCTCAAGTCTAACTGCATTCCTCAAGACTTCTACCACCTTGATAGGTGGTCCAAAACAACTTTCACCCTTATTCACTTTAATAGGCTTCCTTACCCTTACTAAATCTTCAACCTTAACATGTACATCTTTAGTATTATGATGCCTATCATAATACTCCTTACTTTTAGCATGAGTAACATCTAAACTCCTCTTCACTTCAACAGGAGACCAACTGATTACCTTGCCAGTGCTCAACCAACCCGGATTGAACTTAGCTCTCGGTGACCTACCTCTCATCATAACGAATGGAGATAAACCAGTATTGACTTGTGCAGTAATTCTGTAAGACCAAACAGCCTTTTGGACTTGTATCTTCCATTCCAAACCCTTGTTAATTGATACTTGAATAACACCTTTAATTACTCTATTAAATCTTTCAACAGTGCTGTTGCCACTTGGGTTGGACAATGCTGTGGTCTTATGCTTGATCCCACATTTGTCAAAATAATCCGTTGCCATCTTAGACATGAACTGAACACCATTGTCTGATAAAACACAAACCTGTAAACCTTGCATGATGAAAATCTTGTCCAAAAATGCAAACACTGTTTGCGAATCAATCTTTTCTACAAATTTAACTACAGGCCACTTAGAGAAAATATCAATGACCACTAAACCAAACTCTTTTTCTTCACCAACAGGTCCCATTATATCTACAGCAATAGTATTCCAAGGTGAATCCGTAATTAAGCCATCACTCATCCTGGGCTTCAAAGTCTTAAGTGTTTTGTCAGCAGAACTGCAAATTAAACACTTCTTTACAAAATTCTCGACGATACCATCTACACCTGGCCACCATAACATTCCCTTCACAATTGATTTAGTTCTCACAACCCCAAAGTGACCCTCATGACACAACTGTAAAATCTTAACCCTCAGGGAGACTGGAGGAACAATCCTTTCACCTTTAAACAATAAGTCATGCTCGCAAGATAATTCCATACGAATTTGCCAAAAAGCATTCACAATATCCTTGATATAACACTTCTTAGGCCATCCCTTACACATGTAATCAACAACATCCTTTAATACAGTATCCTTCGTTTGTTCTTCCATCCATTCATCCTTACTAATTGCAGGAATACCAGAGTCATGATCTAACGCCACACAAAATTCACTCCAAGGATCATCAGTACACTCCTCAAGAGGAGGTGGTAGCCTAGATAGACAATCAGCTATCAAATTCTCTTTTCCTGGCAAATAAACCATCTCATAGATGTATTCTTTCATACGCATGGACAATCTGGCCATCCTAGCAGAAGCATTAGATATTCCATCACTAGATAGGATTCTAACTAGAGGCCTATGATCTGTACGAATCACCACAGGTTTACCCCACACAAAAGTACGAAAATGCTCTAACGCCCATGAACATGCTAATGCCTCTCTCTCGATAATTGGATACCTACTTTCCGCAGGGGAAAGAGCTCTTGATGCAAATAAAATTATACACTTTTTACCTTTCCCATCATTTTGAGACAAAACGGCTCCAAGGCCTTTATCACTTGCATCAGTAGTTAATACACAATCCAAATTAGGATCAAAACTCGCAAGAGCATTCACCTTTTGCAATTCTGTCTTAATCACAATAAACTCTTCATCACACATCTTGCACCACACAAATTTTGTGTTCTTTTTTAACAAATTGCGAATATTATAGACCGTTGATGCAAAATTCTTAATAAACTTAGCACAATATTCAGCCATACCAAGAAACGCCCTAACTTCTTCTTTAGTAACAGGCGCCGGAAATTTAACAATTTTTTCCACTAAAGCAGGTTTAGGTTTGACCCCCTCCCCACTAATGACATGTCCAAAGTACGACACACTTTTTTCACCAAATTTACATTGTGATCTTTCAAGTGTTAGTCCAGCAGATTGTAAAGTATCAAGCACACCCCTTAACTTTGAGTCATGATCACATCTGTCCATACCAGCAACAAGGATATCATCTTGGAAAAATTACACCATGTGCATGTTCCCAAACAACGTATGCATCAATCGCTGAAAGACAGCAGCAGCTGACGCCAGCCCGAAGGGCATCCTCCTGAATTGAAAACAACCAAAAGGTGTTATAAATGCCGTTAATTTCTTTGACTCTGGCTCTAATTCTACCTGATGGTACGCGGCAGAGAGGTCAATTGTGGAAAACACGGTTGCACCCTTTAGTGAAGACACCATCTTGTTTATTCTGGGCAAAAGAAACTTGTCCACCATGATGTTACGGTTCAGGTGGCGTAAGTCAATGCACAAACGAATTTTCCCATTGGGTTTTCTGGCTACTACAATCGGAGAAATCCACTCAGATGTTTCTATCTCCTCTATAACACCCTTACTCAATAATCCTTGAATTTCCTTCTTGACTTCCTCTCTAATTAGCATAGGGATAGGTCTCACTTTATGTACTTTCGGTTGAGCATTGTCCTTTAACACTATTCTGTGCTTGAATCCCTTTAATGAACCTAAATCTTTGCTAAACACTTTAGGAAAACTCTCACACAACTCATCCTCCAATTTGCTCCTTTCATCCATAATCAGAACTTTCTCTGAACTGTTAGGATCCAATATTATGTTTACATTTTTCTGATCAAACCACCACAAAACTGATGGACCTAATCTTGCAACATACATCTTTCCATTTGTGGATCTTCCTTTAAATAGAAATAAGAGCCAACGGAATCCTAACATTTCAATTCTTTGACCAGTGTAGATGACAGGACTGATATCAGATTTATCCAAATGTTCACCTAACTTGCATACGAACGTTTGTTCCCACACCTCTTGATTAACTATGGTATACGGTAAACCAGAATCAGAATAAACAGTAACACAAACACCTCCAAATGAAACCTCACAAATAGGTTTCCCTTCCATAAATTTTTCAGAGATGTTTATCACCAGATTCCCCCAAACATTCTTCACACAATCCTCTTCATTCTCATCCTCTACTTCAACACCAACATTCTCATCACACACACATTTTACGTTGCTACGTCTCCTACAAAACTTAGAAAAATTACCAATTAGTCCACAATTCGCCGACTCTTTTTCTTCAAAGCTGGACACGACTGACTAAAAGCTAGATGCTCTTTGCTGTTGCATCTATAAGTTCTTCTTTCTTCCACATTCCTGTTTTGAAATTTTGTCTGCTGCCCTGTCCATCTTCCTTGATGTTGCATACGAAAAATTTTAATAGGTGTCTGGATCTTACAAACAGTTCCTGTAGAAGTTTTAATCACATGTGTTTCTTTAACAACATTTGCACATCTGCCAGACATTTCTGATTTTCTCATGATGGCAACAACATCATTTAATGGCGCATCCCCATTAACCCACAAGCGATCCTGAAGTGACGAATTATTGTTAAACATGACGAGTTGATCTCGGATTAATTCATCATGTAATCCTACAAACCGACAGTCAAGTGCCAATTTCTTAAGATCATCTACCCATTCATCAACTGTTTCTTCTTTGGTCTGTTTCTGCTGAAAGAATTTATGTCTAATGACGCACATGCATACTTTAGGCGCTAAATATTTGTCCATATCCTTAATAGCATTTTCAAAAACATCTGCCTCAGCATCTTCGCTCTTACTCATCCTAGAATATGTCTTTAGACCAACAGGTCCAAGTGAATGCAATAAAATCCTTTTCTTTTGTTCCGGCTTCATCTTTTTAGCTTTATCTACTGCCTCTATATAATTGATAAAATATTCTTTCCATTCTATCCATTTTATATTGGGTTGTGTGCCTTTAACCCAAAATGGCTCCGGAGAACTTATCGAAACATTTTGTTGTGCCATTTCTCTTTCCACAACTTGAACAGAGTCACCTTCACCGATGCACAGATAAGGTGGTTGATAATAAACAAGTCTCCCAAAACAGCCTTCACTTCAATGTAGATGAACACTTTATATTTAAGGAACCAATTCCTTTTCCTTTGTTATCCTGTATTCTCCTTTTTTTAAAAATATATATATATATTTATCACAATGAATACCAATCCCCCGACCGTCTCACCTGTTGCTCAGCATATTATAACCATTGTAAACCGAATGCAAGGTTTACACTTTTACGCTGTTTCTTCTACTCTGTAACAGCGTCTAAACCTTTCTGTCAGAAATTCTCCTCCGGAAGAATTGTAAACAATATGGCCACCACGAAGGGTCAAGATATGAGACCTTACGTCAGTTCGTCAGGCGTGCAAGCGCACCTCTCTCATTAGTCAGAAGACGCGATCAGCACGTCATAAAAACTGCATCGCGCTCCAAGGAATCCTGGCATTTCCAAAAGATGCGAAGCGATCGAGTGAGGTAACAGCCACAATAACAAATAATAAATCTTACTTGAAGTAAATTAGTTGACAGATGTTCCCCACACTGTATAATTCTTCCTCTCCGACAGGATTTAGAATGAAAGGTTTCCGTAGAGATTTCCAACAGAATAAACACTTGTTTAAGTCCACAAATCTTTAAAAAAAATATCCACATTCCTTACTTCACGGGTTCCGTTTCCACATCGTCGCCAATTGTTGTGATGAAAATACACCCAAGGAGATATATTTCTTGAGGTTAGAAGGTTATTTATTCAGCAACAGGTGAGCGCCAGGGAAATAGGTACAAACGGTCTCCAGTCACTTAATGAATGCTCGACATCTAGAATACACAGAAAGACCTACAAACATTCTACTAGCTCGAGCTACTAAGAGATATACAGCTCGAGCTACTTAAAGGTAAGGCACAAGCATAAACAACACTACAGCAAGCTGAGGCTTGATTGTGGTTGTGATTATACGAATTCACAAAAGGATTTTATTTAAAGTCCTAACAATCATGTACAAAGCATTCAAGGCAACGGGGCCTTCCTATCTGAGGTCGAGAATACACCCATACTCTACTCAGCGACTGCGGCGATCATCCTCAGGTAACTACCTAGCAACCCCCAGTTATCGCTTGAAGACAAAAGGGGGAAAACCATTGCTGTACTAGGAACCAAGGCCTGGAATTCTTTTCCACTACAATTGAGATTGATAGAATCAGAACTTCTCTTCAGGAAACTTTTAAAAACCTGGCTATTTTCTACACCTGATAAATTGGTACTCGCTCTTATCTGAGCCTTTCTCTTCCTTTAGATTTGACCCTCTCGCTGCTCATCTGCATTGACCTTCATACTCCTCCCTCTAGCGCCAAGATATTCCTTGGGGTGAACGTTGCGCTATATAAATATTACCATTTTTTTTTAAATTGAAAGGAAGGGAAGTTCCTTCTCAAGCGCAGTCGAAAAAAAAGCGGGAGTTCTGTCGTAATGCTCCCCGCGCTCCAAAGTGCTATGGCTTCACGCTTCAACAACGGTCTGCGCTTGAGCATGGCCGCGAAATAAGTTAATTTACTATTTACATTTCTCGTTTAAAAACCACGCCTCAATTACTAAGTTTGCCAATACGCAAGAACCCGTAAAAGGGATGTTTCCCTTCAAATATATGTAAGACAATGAAAACGCTTCTATTTAAACAGAAATAATTTTTTAGAACCTCATTTTCAATACCCTTAAATTGAGTATTATTGTAGCATTCAAAACATCATTAATACATCATAACACTGTACCACACATTTGAAAAATTGTTGTATACTTATCTGCTCAGAAGTAGCAAACAAAACAGGAAGATGGAAGTCAAGCAGTTTATATGGGACTGAACATTCTTTTTCCATTGTGATGTTTTTAAAGTTCTAATTGGAGGCTTTAAATGGTTCGCTGCTCAGAAGGAGTACATAAAAGTTATGTGCATCATGCTCGCCTCCTGTCTTGACATACAATGCAGCTTTTATGGAAAATGAGGTACCACCAATGAGTGTTTTTCTTTTATGGAAGATTGGTCAGCCGGGTTCTGTTCTCAGACAGAGCATTTCTATTCCCCACCAAATGGTGTCAGCAGCATGATTAAGTCACCTGCATTTGTTCAGTTTAATGTTTACCAAAGGCAATCCTGGCAGTGGTCCAGGAGTGTGTCCAGGTAAAATTCCAGGTAGATTGTGGCAACCTTCTCAAGACCCTTGCTGACAGAGGGGAGTTTGATATGGGCATGTAGATTTCTTTTCTGATCAGTATGACTAAACATACCTTCCTGGGCAGCAATATCTATGGTACATGGGCCATATTTGCATTCTATCTTTGCGGCATGCTGCTTGTCAGCCAGGGCATTGGTTACAGTGATTGGGTGCAAGCTGCCTACGAGCCTGCATGGCAAGGAGCTCAGAAAGGAATGGCTCCTCTACGACACTGTGTATAGTGAGACTGGCCTTCTCTGCCTATGGAGTGCATTTCAGAGGAAGCTCCTCATTCACCTGCTGTGGAAACCTGCACACCCGCATGCTATAATGTACGGTGAGTGGACTCCGGCCATACACATAGCTAAGCCCTCAGGTGACTAGTGTCTGTGTGCGCAACTGCTGCTTGCCCCAGTCCTGACACTCAACTTGCATCTCCTGCTGCGTGGCGCATCTGGCCAAGCCCATCCATGGCGCCCCTAAAGCAATGGGTCTATCCCTGCCTTGTAGCCATTCACAGTGAATAGCCCGCCATCGACTCCGGCTGAAAGTTGGATGGCTTGGGTCGAGCACTTGGAGACTTAGGGGCATATCAACAAGCGGCAGCGATAGTTATCGCTGCCCTCCCTTAGCGTGAGGAATTTTATCGCCTGATATATCAGATAATTATCGCCATGCTAGCGCCGTATTACCAACGCATAGCACAATGGCGATGATTATTCCTGAGATAGCAATGTTTTCCATGGAACATCGCTGGTTTTCCAGCGATGTTCCATGGAAAACGGTGATATCCTTGTTGATAGGGCTGGGTGGTCTCAGCCCTATAATCCACCACCCATTGACTAACATTGTTTAGTCAAAGGAAAAACAGGTGTAAGGAAAGTAGCGATAACCAAGGTTAGCGCTACTTTTCTTATCGCTATTCTTGTTAGCGTGCCCATTAATAATTGGAGAAATGTCGGTTAGCGACATTTCTCCAGTTATTTTGAGCTGGAATGCCCACTTTGCATCTCATTAGAGATGCAAAGGTGGGCGTTACTGAAAAGAGAGCTAAAGCAAGGATTCACACGGTAGCGTGACCGTGCTAATAATGCGAAAAAAGTATCGCCGCTTTTCGGATGAAAACGGCCGCAAAATCGTTGATAATTTATTATCGCAGCCTTGTTGATATGCCCTTTACTTTCTGATAATTAGTGCAGTGGAGGAGAGGAAATGACCACTGCCTCTCCATCTGGGAGGGGCCGATGTGCATAAGATCTATAGAGGTTGGTCCACCCAACACGTACACAACACTCAATAATGCCATCACTGCATATTTTAAACAATTCGCAAACCTGGACTACAGGCATTTCCTTTTGCAGCAGGCACATCAGAAACCAGAGGAATCAGTGGACTCTCCAGTCATCACTGAAGAAAGCTCCTCAGCCCCATGGCATCAGGTGAGTGCGGATTTGGGAAGCCTTTCAAATGTCACATTCATGCTCACCGTGATAGAAGATTTATCCTGCTATCTTGAGGTAGAAATTGTACTCTTCACTTCTGTGTCTGAGTTGATGCCAAAGATGGAAAAAATTATAGCTGCTCATGGCCTTATTGGGGAACTTAGCACTGACAATGGACCAACATTCAACTGCAGAGAGTGGGCCGAATATCTGCAGTCCCGCAGCACATGCACGCTACCCTAAGATGGCCTCAAGAGGTGGAAAGATTTGAAAGGAATGTAAAAAAGTAATCTGCATAGCAAAAGTAGAACGCAACAAATAACACTGGAATGGTTTGGACCCTAATCAATTCAATTCAATTCAAGGATTCTTTATTCGATGATTAAAAATCACCATAAAAGCACATACATATATACATGATTAAAAAAATGTCATTAAATCGTTATCAGAATCCTAGTTATAATAGTTATTTATACCCGTGACAAAAAAGGAGAAGGGGATTTGACACTTTGAAAAAAAGAGATTAATAACAGTTTTAGGCATCATTCCTCTCCTCTGGTTACCCTTAATCGGACCGCCACTTTAATAAAATTCATTATGCAACACAATGTTAAAGGATCAGATGCTTTCTGTAAATAGGTTAAGGCCTCTCTAGCATGTTTCAGGTTGGCTTGTTTTAAGATTTTCACTAAAAATCTACGCCTGGGCATTGAGTAAAAAGGACACAGGAGTACAAAGTGAAGGGAATCCTGCGGAGGCCTATTGTCGCAGCCGCAGGTTCCCTTCTGCTCAGTTGTGGTTAAAAACCCTGCTGGTGATGCCAGTAAATGCAGAAGTAGATTTAATCTAAAACGGCACATCAGAAATCTATCCTGAGCATTATGCATGAGGTACAAGTATGGCTCCATTCCCTCGGTGCTCTTAACCAGGTTATGAGCCCTCACAATCTTTTTCGGCCCTTCAGCCTCAACTCTCTGTAGTGCTTTTAGATCTAAAAAAGCTTTTGTTACTAACGCTTTGTGCTGGGATACAATTGCTACCGGGTCAGTGAAGAGGTTCCTGTAGCCAAGAGCCTCTAGGGTGCTCTTTACATAGTTGAGCCATGGGATTCTCATACATTTGTTTCTTTCTAAGCAATCATTTAGAATTTCCCTGCTCAGAGACGCCTCAGGGTTGACCCAAATTTTTAACCAGGCCACTATTGGCCTAAGTTTTACCAGGGCTTCTAGGTAAGGCCTCCCTAGTTCCCTGTGTGCTATGAAGCCAGCGGTGCTTGGGGGTACTCTCAAAATGGTTCTTAAGTATTTATTTTCTTCCCGCTGTATTTTCACAGTGTTAACAAAGCCCCATACCTCTGCCCCATAGATCACTTTGGAGCAGCATATGGAGCTATACAGGTTCATCACCTGTTCAGGGCTCCATCTACCTACCCTCCTACCATAACTTGCAATAGCGCCATTAGTAGCAATCATTTTGCAACAGCGCTCCTCAACCAGGGAGTTAAATTGTAAAGACCCGTCAAAAATTAGACCTAGATAGGAAAATGTTTTAACCTCTTCTATTTTATGGTTTCCTATCGTGTACGTAAATTTGGTGCATGGTTTGTTACCAGCCAACAACACATATGATTTGCCCAAATTGACAAAAAGGTCTAAAGAGCCCATAAACTTAACAAATCCATCGATCAGAATCTGTAAGCTCCTAGGCGTACGTGCGAGCAGGACCGCGTCATCTGCGTAAAGCAGAACGGGAATATGACGCAACCCTACCCTTAGACAATCTGTCTTTAAATTTAACAAGAACTGCTCCAGATTATTTATATAAAGTGAAAATAAAAATGGGGCAAGAATACAGCCTTGCCGTACCCCACTCCTACAAGGAAATGAATCGGTCAGCCCACCCTCCCTATTAAATCGGACTTTAGCAGAGGTATCACTGTGAAGTTCCCTTAAAATATTAATTAGGCCAACCTCAATCCCCATAAGAGACATCATGACCCAGAGTTTCTCCCTATTTACATGATCGAATGCCGCTGCCAAGTCCATGAACCCCATATAGATGGCTTCATTGCTGGCCATGGTGTATTTGGCAGTCAGCATGTAGAGGTTCAGGCATTGGTCGCTGGTGGACCTCCCCGTCCTGAATCCATATTGAGTGTCCGAAAAGATGTTATTTTCCTCGGTCCACTCGGACAATCTGTTGAGGATCGCCCTTCCCAGGAGTTTGGCAGACACATCAATCAAGGAAATCGGGCGATAACACTGGGGATCGTCCCTGTTGTCCTTCTTAAAAATAGGGACGATTATGGCCTTTTACCAGGACGGCGGCAAACCACAAGTAATGGCGGTATTTATGACCCTAGTCATTATGGGAGCCCACAGTTCTACACAGCTCAGAAACAAATCAGGGGGGATCCCGTCCGGGCCAGGGGCTTTGTTTTTTGTCAAGCCCTCTATTCCAGCGGTGATCTCCTTAATGGAAAACACTACTGTGGTGCCCTGGTGTGAGGCCCCTGCATACTCTTCAGTTGTTCCTGGCTCATGGTTGTACAGCCCCTTATAATGAGAGACCCACTGTTCTGGTAGGATGTTTGATCCTATCTCCGGGGCATTATTTTCCTGGAAAGTTGGTTGATTGATAATTCTCCAGAACCCGGACATGTCCCTATTTTCCCCCGCTTCTCTTAGGTCTGCCCACGCTTCTCCCTGTAGAGCTAATTTCCTCCTCTTAGTCTCCCTCTTGCATTTGTTCCTACACATAGCAATTTGTAGGATATCCCTTGGTTTGTTTTTAAGGCTGCTTTTGAGCTCCCTCAAAGCCTTTGAGCAATCTCTATCAAACCACCGTGGGTTACAATGGTTCCTTATGGGCGCGCTAGCTTTTAATAGACCGTCTATAAGGTCAGCAATCTGGCCAAATGCTTCAAGCAACCGAGGACCTTGTACATCCATATCTAAACAGTCCTCCATGGCGGGTTTTCAGAGTCCATCAAGGATTTATAGAAGGTTTCCCCGTCTATTTTGGACCACCTTAATCTCCTTCCCTGGTCTGTTACCTTCTCAATAATTGTGCCTTGGTATCTGCTTCTTGGACCCGCCAGATGCAGCAACCCCAATACAAGGGGATTGTGGTCACTAAAAGTGCTCCATTCTATCCCTACGCTGATGACTCTATTTATTAAAAGTCTAGAAACTAAGATATAGTCAATAAAAGAGGAGCATCCTCTACCCTTAAATGTTGGTGGTAGGCTGCCATCCCTCTGCACACCCATCATATTAATAGTGTGCTCTAGATCGTGATTAAGAAGGAGTTTACTAAAAGCTAGACCATCCGGCGTGTGGGAGAAGTGCGGCCCTTTCTCTACGGGGCAATGAGACCATTCTGCATCTATTGGAACCAATGCCGAGCATAGGTGACAGTTAAAGTATCCCATGACCAGCAGGGCAGGTACCTGTCCCACTTTCCTAGCTATGATTTCCTGACCCAATCTGTCATCCAGTTCTCCTACAAATGAGGTATGGTCTCCCCCTACCCCATTGTTGTAAATATTGAAAACAGTAAGTCTTAGCCCCTTCCCATTAAACCGCACTGCTTGTATAGCATGTGAATTCCAGTCCGTAATGGACCAGCTGCCCGGAAGGTTTAAATCTACATATATAGATAGTCCTCCCATGGCTCTCCCCGATCTCGTTTTTTGCGCCGGGACAAAAAAACATTTATACCCCTGAATATGGTAGTTGCTATTATCAAGGGCCCATGTCTCCTGGAGGCTAATTACATGAAAGTTGCTAATATAATTGCGCCACTCTTTGTTATTAAATTTGGCTGCCAAGCCTGCTATGTTCCAGGAAATGATTTTCATTGCGTCATGAACATGCTCTATTCCCCCACTGAGCCCAATTCCTTCCACAGTCTCCACCCGACCGGGTTCCAACCCATTTCCTCCCATTATAGGGTCAGTAGCTATAACCATGATCTCATTTGCCTCAATCCCCCTAGCCCTACTAGATGAAGTTTGCTGTACCAGCAGGCTTTGCTGCCCAGATTCCAATATTGGACCCCCTATATTTACAACTCCTGGACATACATTTCCCCTTGTGTTGGTATATCTGTCCATGTGTCAATCGACCCCCCCGAGTCCATTCAGGCAGCTAAATCGATTGAAGTCATGGAAGGGTGTCACCGGACGATGAAAAACTGGCCGAGCTTTGAAATCATGGTGTGTACCCCTCCGGGCGACCCTCGTCCAGTTGTCATGGGCTTGATCGAGATACATAGGGGTAGGAGGGAAGAAAAACGACACTTGTAGGGTCTGGATTGTTCATTCGAGGGATCTATTCTTCCCATGACATATATGGGTAACAGTCCCAGCGTCTCGGAAACTCACCAGGATACAATCCCCTATTATAGATTTGTTTGTTTTACCCACCCAAGGTACCCTTCTCACCATGATGATTTCATTGTTAAGGTGGGCCGGAAGGGGTCTGTTCCAATTCAACCACTTGATAACCTTGCTTTTCAGTGAGCAAAAGTTCTCACCTTCGCCCACTTCAAGTGGGGGAACACCGGCCATGATTACCATAAGATCATTTGCCTCTGGAGGGAGATTGGGTCTACGGGGTCTAGGAGCAGGCTTCACTGGGGGTGGGGGAGCAATACTGCCAGTGATTGGCATAAGGGGAGCTAGGCCTACAGAAGAGGGTGGGATATTAGGTTTTCGTAGATGAGCTGGGGCTAGATTAGCCATAAGGGGTTGTGGGGGGGGGAGCAGCAGTGGTCACCAAGGGGGGTGCCAAGGTAACTGGCATGGTAGGGAAATTGGGAGGGACAATGGGAGGGGGATTAGTCTCGAGAGATCCACCCTGGGGGCTAACCGAAGATTTCATACTACTTAATGTAGCCTCCAGGATGGTGAGTCTAATCTCAACCTTTTTAATGCTCTCGCTAATCGGCAATAACAGCGCCCTAAGCAAAAATTCCAAATTCCCTAGCGGGACAACAGAAAGAGGAACATTGGTAACATTATTTACCGTGGCATCGGCCAAATCGGTAGTAATGGTAGCCTTTTCGGGAGGTGTTATATGTACATCTTCCAATAACCTCACAGTGGTTGGGGGGGTTTTGGGGTTCTCCCAAAATCAGAGTGGGGAATTTTTGTTTTAGTTTTTCCCTGGCCACCCCTCGACTTCCTCCTGCGTTTATTGGGTGGGGGGCCGTATACCCCTTGCACAAGAGTTGGTTTAGGTTTGGCTTTCCTGGCTTTAATGGCTGGTGGGGGCTGGGTGATTAGATCAACAGTCACACAACTTGGGCTAATAGGGGGGGTAACGTTAGTGGTTGATTCAATAGGGTTATTGGTACAATCCCTCAGCAAAAGGGGGACATCGTCCAATGAGGATGGCTCCTCGCTAAGTGATATAGAGTTATCTCCAAGGGGCCTATTTTTCAGATTTTCGATAGAACGTCTACGCTCCGCCCTGCGCTTGATCAAAGTGCTTTCCTTATCCCCGTCTCCCGCAGCCCGGGGGAAATAATTATCTAGAGTCCTATTTTTTACTCCTCCCAGCTTCATAGGGGTGCCCTCCGTGGCCGGGGAAGGCATAACAAGACGCTATGGGTGCAAGGCTTAAAAGGAGAAAGTATAACAATAGTAATCCAGTGTCCAAGCAATAAACTGAAGAGAGTAGGCCCAGCCCGGCCTTATCCGGCCTATGAGGGCCTCAGAGGGCCCGCCCTTTGCCCGGGCTTCGCCCCGAGCTTCGTCTCGCGCGCGTCCCGCTGCGCGAGACAAGTAGGCGGATTATATCCTCCCAGGCGGTGGGGCGGGGCCGCTGCGGGAAGAGGCTGCAGGTGAGGAAAGTGCCTCGCAGTCCCGCAGCGGTGTGGGCGGTGAGGGCGGGTCCTTTGTTCAGCAGCGGCAGCTCGCTGGAAGAGCTGCGTCCAGGAGAGAAAGGGATCCAATCCAGCGACGATCAGCAGAAGCAGGAGAGAAACGCCCGGTCAGGTCAGCCCAAGAATCAGCCTCTGAGGACCCTAATCAGTGAGGCTGAGCCCCAATAATTCAAAAATAAAACGAGTGCCAACACTGATCAGTTATTTTCTTTTCACAAGTGGAACATCAAAGACAACAATGTTACCACGGAATCTCAATTTCCATCTGAATTAATCAAAATTTATATTTCATAATTTCAAGAAATCCGCAAAAATACACTGGTCGACGCGTTTCGAACCCTTCTAATTATAGGGTTCTCTTCAGGACCAGTAAGCTTGCATCATTGTAATCGCTGGACCAGCCGATCCATGCCACCAGTCTAAATTGCAATTTGTGTGGAATGAGGACATACAATTTTCAAAATGTATATCTCCTTGCACCGCTAATTCCTTTGGTTTAAAACTTGTCTCCCTTGGGAGCTTCGCTACTCTGAGTCTGCCCGTATGCCGAATGTGCCGCTTCTTGTTTACTTAAGAAGACGGTTCTTTATCAGGCAGAAGTGTGGCTGTTCCGTATTTTGTTATTAAGCCATCACTGCCGCTTTTATTTCTGTAGAAGGAAACCAATGTTTTCAACACGCGAGCTCCATTGCTGCCCGTATGCCGGATTTGCCGCTTCTTGTTTACTTTCTTTAGCGGTTGGCTCCCAGACGGGTATTCACTCATCGGGACCTGTGTATCTTCACTTCTGTGTCTGAGTTGATGCCAAAGATAGAAAAAATTATAGCTACTCGCGGCCTTATTGGGGAACTTAGCACTGACAATGGACCAACATTCAACTGCCGAGAGTGGGCTGAATATCTGCAGTCCCGCAACACGAAGCACATGCACGTTACCCCAAGAAGGCCTCAAGCGAACGGAGAGGTGGAAAGATTTGAAAGGACTGTAAAAAAATAATATGCATAGAAAAAGTACAAGGCATGAATGTGGAAGGTGCCATCCCTGTGGGCATATCAGATGACCTCACACTCCTCCACTGGGCTAGCTCTCAGCAAGCTTTGCCTGGGAAGTACAATCAATGAGACAATTCCCCATCACCCAAGCTTGGTGGAACACCTGGATCCCCCAATCAATCAGACGTACGGGGAGCCCACAACCATGACTATACCTCCAGGAGGCAACGGGCAAAGCAACGTCAAATCCAGCAGGAAAATCTCACAGTGGTGCAGGATCGTCACTCTGCCTGAAAATTACATTTACTGGTTGAACCGTCCCCGTGGGTGGTCACAGCTGTAAAGGGAACCATGGTCAGTGCCAGCAAAGGGACCGAAACAGTCACTCGGAAGGTTTCCCTGTTTAGGAAGGTGCATAGAACTCTTGGCAGTGATTCCTCAGGTCAACATTCTCCAGAGCACAGTCAGGCAGAGAACGAGGACTCATTCCCCGACTTGACTACCTCGAGTCAAAATGTCACTAGCAGCTCAGCCCCTCTGCCCCCCTCAATGTCAGTGGTGGATCCACCCTCTCATCTCCTCGTCTCTCGCACTCAATCAGAGTCACCTTTGTTAGATTACACGGGCCATCCCTGTACAGCCCAACGAGGAGAGGCTGAGAGACACCATCTTTGACCCAACCTGAAACCGTCACAGCAGCTCAAAGACTGTGTTGGACTGAGGTATCCTCTGCAATTGTTTTCATGAATTGCATTGTTATCCATTAAGTCCCTGGTTGCTAAAGTTCTTTTTGTTGGAAACAAATGTTTCCACAGTTTTCCTTATTCCAAAATAAAGGGGAAATGTAGTGTTGCGAGATTTTGTGAGGCTGTACCCAGCTGGTGCGTGCCATGTTAGCGGGGGAGTTATAACGTTGCATGTTAACAACACAGTAAGGAGGGCATACCCTGTGGGAATCTGGACTTGGTACCATCTGGCGTCCTCAGGTGCAAGGGTCAAGGAAAAGACTGACATACCATCAGATGTGGTTCAGTGTGTGTACCAGAGTACTGGTGTACATGTTATCATTTCGCTGCTACCCTAAAGGCCCCACCACCACAAGGGACAGACAAGCAGGCAGAGCCCAAAGTTATTGTTTTGCGCATCAGGCATCATTGTGAGATTGAGGCTGCGGGCACACTGTAAGTGTTTTAGGTGCAGGGACCTTTTAAAGCTCTCACCACAGAAGTTATTAGATTATTGTAGTGGTCCTACCTCCTGCGTGTGTTACTGTCATCATCATCAACAAACTTTATTCAGTTTTATGAGTAAAACCATAACAGTCAAACAAACATGATTAAACATGTTCCACAATACAGGTTAACAACTGTTAATACATCAAATTACACTGGGTTTATAACTAAAATACATAGATTACAGTGCAGAAATTAATCACAACTTGACCTGAGTCTTAGGGCTGTCCTTAAAAAGTTAAGAGTGTACAAAACAGTATCTGTAGAAAGAAGTTGTAAAAGGATAAATGCTGGTATAACCCTCCTGAAACCAGCCCTTTTAAGGATAGGGATAATAAATAAAGATCATAAAAACTGCAGAACATTAAAAAGTGCATCATGTCCTCCGTCGCAGCCACAGGGCATGAGACACTGACCTCTGAGGGAGCCACGCGGTTAAGCCAGGAGATCGAGCCAAAACCTCATCAATAAAATGATCATAAATGCTTTTGAGCCCTAAAAGATATGATTCTGTGGTTGGCACAGTTTTTAACATAATGTGCCTATGCACACTGGGCTTGCACAGCTCTACTTTCTCTCTTTCGCAACAGCTCCTTCTTAAAAAACACTCTTTGGCCCATGCATAGTCCCTCTTACATATATTCTCCGGATCAGTGAATAGTTCTGCTCTGCCTAGCCTCAAAAGGCCTACTCTTATGTACTAAAGCCATCTAATGTGCGAAAGATGGTCAAGTGAAAGACAGTCCTTTAAGATGTGTTTGCTAAGTGTATTTTCCTGCTTGGCCCAAATCCTGAGCCATAATGCCAGGGGACGAAAAGCTAATTCATCTGAGAGGAAAGGCATTCCAAGTCCTTCATGCACAACGTACGAATAAATACTTTGCGGCACAGAAAGGGCCCATTGCAGGAAAGAGTTTTCGGCGATTTGCAGGACCCGGACCCCAATATGGCCCCAGATCTTGCTCCTGTAACTGGTCTTTGAAATACATTTAGCTTGGTAAATCTTTCGAAGCTCTCACCACAGGAGTTATTAGGTTATTGTAGTGGTCGTACCTCCTGTGTGTGTTACTGTCATTCAGGTAACTCTCCTCGGGGTTGTTGTGGCACAGTTGACTTCTGAGATTTGTGTGGTGGTGCTTTGCAACTATCTTGTTTTTGCATCAGCACTATTTGGGCATTCTAATGTTGCACAATCAGCACCATTGGGGGCAAGTTATGGTGCAAGCTTTTCTAGGCACATTGTGTTTTCGGATGGCTCTATCCCTAAACCTGCCCCCTTTGTGAGGCTCCACGGGTTGCCTCCATTTCAATTAGCTTCATTTTTGTGCCTACACATATTGGCGGACTCGTCGTGGTACCCACGCCTCTGATGGCTGAGTTATTGTGGGACCTGTACTGTATGTGCACTGTGTGAGGACACAAGTAAGCTACAAAACATTGGAATTCCCTACTTGCAAAGATTAGAACCATTGAAAATCACTTAGGGGTTCAGAAGAAGGGTTCAGGCCTGGTTATTCCCAAAGTGTTCCTGCAAAGAATCCACACATTCTCATTTTCTACCTACAAAAAGATACCCTCCAGGATCTTTAAAGATCAAGAAAAAGCTAAATCAGAAGAATCCCTTTACAAACATCTATTATCAGGGAGAACCACATACCCCGAGAAATGTCTCACCCATGCATTTGTCTCAAACAAACACATAAAGGAATGATGAATGCAAACCCCGGGTAGTGTCCAGTCCCCACATCAGACAGATCCAAAAGACCCGCTATCCGGACATACCACATAACTCAGTACAGCATATATATTAAAAACAAGTACAAAGCCAAACAAGTTCAATAATGTTCACTATCCATGTAAAAAAATGGACAGACTGTATCAACAGTGAAATGGAACAACCTAAGAGATACCAACTTGTATCACCTGCCCACATGAAATCAACTCTTAACCTTTCCTTTCTACTGTTTAAGCTTCCCCAGATTGCATAATTTCTCAATATTCCCCCGCAAACGTTCTGTATGAAAAATAACCTGATATATAGCTTGGGAATAATATTTCCTTCCTTCCTATGTTAATGGCACTCTCCTTACACTCCATCCTCTTCCTCTGAGTATACCCTACTCTATCAAAGGTCTGCTGTCTTCTCACTCCTATATACTTCATTAAATAATCATGCCGCCTGATTTCAAATTATAAACTTCCCGTCTGAGTAACCATTCCTACAATACCTAATCTTTTTCTAACCTATCTACTTGTTTCACTCCCATAACTCACATTTTGCCCTTCTGCATAGCCTCTCCTTGCAATCTCACAATATCTAACCTTGGTAGCTGCCAGCTATGTCAGTGGAGGGGGGGTGATTAAAAGATACATATACCTTTTTTTTTTTAAAGAAAAGTCACTTATTGGCTTGAGCAGACACGTCCACCTTGCTCCGGTCTTCTTCTTTTCCTAACATCACGTCCAGGGCCCCAGCTAACCTACTTAACTAATCCTGGTGGTGCTCTCATGCTATTAACAAGCATGAGAGAAGCTTCAGGATTGGAGGGAGCAGCCTCTCTCTGCACTCCTGAGGACACTGTAGGGTTTACAGGATCTCAACCCAGCTGTGTAAGACAGCTGGGTTTGAGAGGTTTATAATGCTCATGTCAGGCTAATCGTGGCAAGACGGCCGTCCAAAGTGACAGGCACACTATAAATGAGTGTACAGGCAGCCCACCAGTGGTGCCACTTAGCAGGCCCCGCCCCGTACTGACACTCAGGTCAGGACGGGTTGACGAAAAACAAATGGTAATGAATTAACTTCATTAGCATTTTATTTTTCGTCGCAGGGGCATTTCTGGGGGCATTTTAGTGGGGTGACGCTCCTCCACTCAAATAGAGGAGACGCCCCTGCCTAACTCCTATTAACTTATTCCACCACTAGAAACTGCAGTTAATGTATCAGTTCCCTCAGAGTACAAGACTAACCCAATACCTAGCACATTTACAACAATAATTAATAAATACTGGTTTAAACACAAACTTTGGGTAATCTAGTCGTGTGTTACCCACCATAAAGCAGTTCAGAGCTTCGTCTGGGGTAGTAAAGCCTGTACCTTTATGAACGCAATACAATGCAATTAAATGTTTAGGTAAGAAATACAAATCATTTTGCGTAGAGACTATCCGGATTTCACCCTATATTCACAGATCTACCTAGTAGACAAAGGGTTTTCCATTATGCAGTTGTAATTACTGTATTTGTGTAATGAAGAGGCTGCAGTTTTTCTGCCTGAAGAAGGAAAATCCACTTTTGGCAATGAAGTTATTGGCTCTCATGTTGCTGAGGAAGATCTTCAAATAGTTCCAGAGAAATGCTAGAAAAACTGGCACTCACTCCTTAGTCACCAGTGAGTTGGAATGCAGGAACACGCTCTATGCTGGAATCACCAAGTAACTTACTAGAAGACTGCAAACCATCCAGAACTCGAGAGCCAGGCTCATCCTCAACCTCCCACACAGAACTCCCATCTCACCACACCTCACACAGAACTCACATCTCATCACACCTCACATAGAACTGACATCTCACCACACCTCACACAGAACTCACATCTCATCACACCTCACACAGAACTCACGTCTCATCACACCTCGGTGAGCTCCATTGACTCCCAATAGACAAACATGCTCATTTGAAACTCCTCACACACACACAATCAAGGCACTACACAACTTAGACCCCACTTCCCTGAACAGTTGCATCTCTTTCCATCAGCCACACAACACCTCCACTCTGCGGGACTCCCAATCACACATATGTCACGCACATATCTCATGCATAAACAGAACCAGATCAGGAGGACAAGTGTTCTCATACATCGAGGTACGGCCTCCCATTCTACACCCGAACCAGAACATATAACATAAAGCAACATCAGATAAGCTGACACAAGATAACATAACATGACATTGCATAACATAAGATAACATCGTATAGCAAAGCATAACATAACAAAACATAACATTTGCTATCTTTGCATAACATAGTATAGCACAGCACAGTTTAACATAACACGTTTGCTATGTTAGGATCCTTTTCCTGGGTGTTTCATCAAACTGAAAAACAGACTCAAGCAGATTCCAACAAATATGGCAACAATTTTTTTGTGGTAGCCAGATTTAGACATGTCACTGCCTTGCTCACTTCTTTGCACTCATTCCCAGTTCAGATTAGGATTGAGTGCTGCATGCCACTGTAAACCTACATACAGTTTTATGCCTATTAGCTTACCAACTTTTTATCCTTGGCCAAATTTCTACAAATTTCTACAGCGTACCCCTGTGTTATAACAAGATGTGCAGCCTTACTTTCACCTAGGCACTCGTACATGGAAAAGTTAGAATCCTGGTACATAGCAGAGAAGTCTTTGCTATGTATCTGTCACTCAGAATTCTACCGACCCTTTCCTCATGAGAACTATGGGCAGCCGCTTTTGTCCCCTTATCTGAAGCTTTGTTCTTAGCCAGGTGACCCCTTTTTGGCAATGCAAAGAAAATGTATGAAAGTAACGTGATGTAAGAGTGTTATGGCTTTGTGAGGGTGAAGCTACACTGGTAGCTGTCACGATTACTAATGTAGTAGCTTTTTGTTAATGAACATGTTCTAGACTACAAGATGGCTGGGAGAGGGATTTTTATGTGACACTAACAACTATGCGGAAGTTGTTGCACGGAAGTGACCTCTCTCAATGAACCAGGCGAGTCTGTTGGCATCATGCAATAAGACACTTGCTGTCAATGGGACTGACTCTCACCAGCAATCAGTGTGTTTTTTAGCAGTGGCTTGGTGGGAAAGCAGTCCATTCCCTAGGGTCAGAGCTATGCGATCAAGGTCCTTTAGGATCTAACTGATTTAAGTCCCACTCCCTTTTATGGCCTACATTAAAGCTAATTTCTATTCAGTGGTTTAAAAGTAAAGTATAATGTGCTAGCACTTAGATACATGTGGGTACTATAGAAATGTTACAGTACTGTAGGGCATGGTACGGTATGGAAATAATTTGCATCCCCTTTCCTATGTTTTCCCTGTTCCCATTTAACTGTGGATATTAAAATAATCCTTTACATTTATGTACATATGCTGAGCGCTTTCTCATCTGTATAGTAACATGACAATATGTTGCCAACATTCCACACATCCACAGGATGACCACCGGCAGCAGATCATTCTCCTACCTATGGATCTCTTTTTCCCCCACAAGTTCCTTTATTGAAGTAGCTTGGAACCTATGTAAAAAGAAAGGGGAAATTATATTTTGAAGCATAATTTCCAGCTTATTATTTTCTCCCAAGCTAAAAATTGCTAGATTCTGTCAAAATTAATCTACTGTGTAGGATATTATTTTTTAACCGATAACACAGCTCACATTAATTTAGTGTGCTATGTTTTATGATAGTAAAAGTAATAGGAGTTCTTTGGGAACTTGGGAGTTCTATTGAAGACAATGGACAGCCAGAGAACCAATAATGGGTGGTATGGTGTGGTACAAGAATATGGTTAAAAAAATGTTAAATCAATATTATTCAAGAGAGAGGGCATTCCCAGGTAGTTGTTAGTGCAGTGGAGTCAGAGGACCTGAGACAAAGCTGGGGGTCCTACTCCAACTTCTTTGATAGATGGTGTGTTGTTCTTTGAACTATTTAGGTAGGAAGTTACAAGAACCATACTATTGGATCTTTTGGGATATTAAGGCTACCCCAGCTTTATCCCACTGAAATGCATTGGAATGAATGCTGGATATGAGGTACAAAAAGGATCACATCAAAAGGGTGGTAGCAAATTGTTATCGTAATATAAATCATTTGTTGGTGGTATCATACTGATTATATAAACATTTTTTTACAGAATTATATATAGCGCGAACTTGACCCGAATCGGGTATCAGGGCGCTTTACATAGCACCAGTTGCATTACATGAGGACATGTTCATTTTTGTTAGGCACAGGGAGATTAAGTGATTTGCCCAGAATCACATGATATTCAGCGTCATTGCCGAGACTCAAACCCAGTTCCCCAGATTCGAGGTCGACCACCCTAGCCGTTAGGCCAACTCCTCTCCCCAAACATTGACGAGTTCTAATGTGATTTTAACCTGTGAAAAATGCTGATCCTCTGTTCGGATTTGATGAACCATGTTTGAGAGATAAAGGTTTTCTCTAATTAGTTTCTTATCAAAATTATGAAAGGTACACCAGAAGCTGAAATGATAACACATTTCCTATAATTCACAATGTATGTGTCCACTGAGACATGTCTCAGTGGACACAGAGAATATCATGAGCATAAGCATCGAGCGCCTGCTGTTGCCAGGAGGGAGAAAATCTATTGGGGGGGTGTCGGAAGACTTGTGAGACTTTTTGAGACTTTCTTTTTGGGGAAGAACGCTAAGAACATATAGGAAGGTGCTTTTAAAAAGAAAAGGGGTTCCTAATTGCATTATATAAAGGGACTAAAGCACTGAAACACGGGTCTGTTCAGTTTAAAGTTAGTCCGACGTACCTGTTGCCTGCTGCCTGTTGCCTGTATATACTGACCAGCTGGGGGCATAACTTTTACCTGCATCCACTGGCCGAGTCCCGGAGCTGCTGGGGACGCCTTTGTTGAGCCCCTCATTTCCCCGCTTGTGCTCCTGAGCTGCAGGGAGCATTTCTGCTGAGCCTATTGTTCCCTCGCCTGTCCCGTCGCCCAGCATCGCCACAGCCGGTCTCCCCTGCCGCCGCAGCTCTTTCCCATCGGAGCGCGGCCGCAGTGGGGAGGAGACCACGAGTGCGAGGGACTGCGAGGTCCAGGAGCCTTTGCGGCCGGAAGCCGCCACCGTGAAATCTGCGCCAGGAGGCGCTTAAATGGTATGCAACGTTTACAACGAAGTTTTTACAATGCACTACCATTACAACACAGGCACTACCACGCATACCATTACAACGCATTGCGCTGGGGGGCACTCTAGTGTGGAAAATTAATACGGTTTAGTAAACATTATCTGCGCCATCTTGCCTTCTCTCCCGATGCCACACTTTTTGTCGTGCACACCCGCCATTTTAGGTACCTTGGTCAGAACCACCCTCTGCACGCCACTGACCCCCAGCACGGCTCTTCGCCCTCACAAGCACCCCCACGCACTGGTCACCCCCGCTCTCTCATGCATGGGCCATAAACCCTCCCCATCTGCGCGGCTCTGCCTCGGAATCCTATCCTATTCCCAGCGCAACACCTCCCTTCATCCCTTTCATAGTCCCAGGTCCTTTGATACAAACCCCCTTTTCCTGTGTGCCCGTTTGTCTTCCTCGTTCCCAGGCCACCACCTGGCCCTGCGGATACTGTTTATTGCCCCCCCCGTACAGTAGGAAGCTTCCCCCATTAAAGGACCCTCGAATTGATCAAAGCCCCCACCCTATGAGATCCGATCAACCCCACACATTCCGTGAATCGGCGGAATGTCCAGCTGCGCGATAATCATCACCTGTTGTGACCAGGGTGGGGACTTCAACTGTAAATGTGTGTGGGAACGGGCCTGAAGGGGAGATTCCGAGGATGTCCTTTCATACTTCAAAGCATTGCAAGAATGTGTTACATGCAATAAAGTTCGTAAACCTGTGTATAAGAGGCCAGGCCTCAGAGATGCGGTTAGAGCACCTCGTGACGATACTTGCTGTCCGAACTGATGTGTTTCTCCTCCGGAGAGAATAAAACTTCTGTTTCCTGCCTTCCAGTCTCCAGCGCCTGCCTCTTTGTTGGTAAACTTGAGTGGGTATAGAGGCGGCTAACGCCGGGCAACTTCGGAAAAGGTCTTCTGCCTGTACCTTTTTCAACACTAGGATAGGGAATAAGTTACATTTTCTATCCAACACCTTCCCTAGTGTCCACGGGGACTGCAGTTGTAATAGAAAATGATACTTACCACTATCCAGCACCTCTAAGCGCTATGCGTTGTAACGGTATTCGTTGTAAATACCGCGTTGTAAAGGTATGCGTGGTAAAAGTATGCGTTGTAACGTCATACATCCGCTTAAATTAAAGGCCATCTCCCCGCGTCGCGCGATTGCGCGCGGGAGCGCCGGGCAAAGCCCGGGCAAAGGGAGGGCTGTCTGTGGCCGTCCGGGGACGACCAGGGAAGGGACGGGCCACCCCCCTTGGACTTGCCCTAAGGTATTTCAGTACTATTTGCATTTTTAAAGAAAAACTACCTGCCGGAGGACCTGGGAATTGTACTATATTGAAATAAGCAAACTAAACAACATGAGGTCCTAAGATTGAAACATCAGCGGAAATTGATACAGCTGTCTAGGATAATTATAACACAATTGGATTTAGTTCTCTGGGAGGAAGGGGGAAATAGTACTAAGCACGGTTTGTAAATCATGGCTACCAAACCTAAAACTCGCTCTACTAAGGGCAAATCAGGAACCCCCCTCAAATAAAAAAACTCAGGGATAGAGACAAGTGATGTAGTAGCTCTAAAAGCCACTCCGACAGTAATCGATTTAATGTTAAGGAAGGTTGCCGGGGACATAGAGCGCGCGGAGAGGCGCATATCCATGACCTTAACAACTTTGCCCCTGACCCCCACACAAACTGGGGATCTGAACCCTAGTGACACATTAGACAAAGGCAGCCGGGATAACTCATTCGATGCTGTCCCCTGTTCCCAACTAGTAATAGAGGATGAAGAACTCACAAATAGATGGGGAAATAGAACACCTAGGAAGAGAAGTAAAAAGCGTAATAAGAATATACAAATAAAGACCTTGAAAAAGCTCACTAAGGGCAATAAGCCAAAAGACACAGAGGACGAGATCTCAATAATAGAACCTAAATTTCCCTCAATCCCCCCGGGGTGACCTACAAAAGCATTTGGAGGCTTTTATAGCCTGTCAAATTAAACCGCTAGTTAGTAAACTAGATAAAATAGCCAACGAATTGCAGAGACAGGGTAAGGCTAAAGAAATGTTACTTGCCAACCAACCAGATAAGACATTGCCAGTAGTTAATCTACCAGTTCAACAACTCCCAGTATCTAACAATTGTGAAGCAATGAGCATTGTATCATTGCGCAGGTGCATGCAGTTCCCAAAGGGGTAAAAGAGGTGGGGGATAGAAGAACGCAATCACATGGAAACTTGGACAGAGACAAAGCAGTAGGACAAGGACATGCAATGCAAATGCAGCTAGAGACAAAATATTCACAGGCCTCTGCAGGGGGGGAAGGGGGGGGGGAAATCTTACACATAAGGAGGTCATATTGGGTTGGCAGTAGAAGGAAAGATATAGAAGGGAACTGTATCATTGCTAACTTCAGGAACCCGAACCTAGTGGAGTACATATTGGATAATTACAACAGAAACACAACTAGCACGATAAGGACTATGCCACTAGGGTACTTTTATCCCAGGAAACTTGTCACATATCTGCCAAACTTCCAACAGGTTAGAAGGGGCAGATTTACAGATGGACACTGGGCAAGGCCAAATGAGTATGGTGCCCAGCGCATACCATACCAGGGTGGATTACAGTGGACAAATAGATTTAGCCCCTTACAGTCCCTGGATGAGAATGAATGACTACTGGAAGAAGGGGTAGAAAGTGAGGAGAAGGACGGAAGGGGGATAACGGTTGAGAGTGAGCCAGAAGTTCAAGGGAGTGAACAAAGGAAGGAACCCGTAGAATACCCACTCAGCCAAGTTAAAGAAAAAGAGAGGGGCAGGCTAGAGAGGAGAGCTAAATTTAGGCTAAGTGAGCGGGGTACAAAAGAAGGGGAGGAGCGAGGAGGAAAGTTGAATATTATGTCGTGGAACATAGCGGGCCTAGCTGTAAAATTAGAATATACAGATTGGAGGAATCAACTTCAGGGTTTTCACATATTAGGCTTTCAGGAGACATGGACAGTTAACCCCTCGCCCTACCAAAACGAGGGCTATAAGTGCTTCTTTGTGCCTGCACAAGAAAGCAGAGCGGGAAGAGCGAGAGGTGGGTTAGCACTTTATGTCGACCTAACCCTAGAAGGTAGATGGTCAGTACCAGCCTGGACGTCACATACTCTTCAAGCAGTAACGTTCCAAGGCAGAGGGTTGAGGTTACAGCTGTTTAACGTTTATAACTCAGGGCCAATAAATGGGAAGAATGCCGTCTTACGCGAGCTAGATGAAAGACTCACACAAGAGGCGGAACAGAGGAAAGGGGGGGCAATTGTACTATTAATGGGTGACCTCAACTGCCACCTCTGTCCAAACTTGTCCCCCATAGTAACAGACTGGGGACACCTCCCCGTTTAAAAATGGGCCGCACTTTGAACATAGCCACGAGGGTACAGCACTAACTAAACTGATAGAAACCCACTCATTTGAACATACCATTGACTTGACAGCCCCGGAAGTAGAGGGCACATATGTCCCAACGTTTAAAGGAAGAGTTTGCTCCACCATTATAGATTACATAATGATATCTACCTTTGCTAAAAATAGAATTACAAAGGTTAGAACGGAATGGAGCACCTTTAGTGATCATAACCCCTTAGTTATGGAAATAACACACACTGGCTGGGGGGGCAAGAACAAACAAGGGGACATTAGCCTGCAACCCATAGATCAGGGGAGGTGACTAAGGTGGGCAAAAATAAACCCTCAGGAGTTTTACAAAACTCTACTCCAAAAAGGAGGAAAACAGGTTGAAGACTGTCTGGACCCTCTAATAGAAGGACCACAGTTAGTCGCAACATTTGGATCCTTGACAAAATTGGCTGACAAATTATTGAAAGCAAGAGGTCCAAGTAAGAGTATTAAGCAACCAAGATGGTTCGACAAAAGTTGTTCCAAAGCATTAAGGAACTTAAAAGTATGCCTTAAAGCTAATCCAAGGGACAGTGAAGTAGTGTGGCTCACTGGTTAGAGGCGGCAGACCCTTGAGCAGAGGACGGCCCGGGACCAGGGTTCGATTCCCGGCGCGGCAGGTTTCTGGACCAGGGTCAGCGGACTCGATAATTCTCTCGCCTCGGTGCCCACTCTGATCAGCGATCACACTCGGCAACTCTGGGCATTAGCTTGCCTCATCTTCACTAACGGCCCCACCAGACCGCCGGGGATGCCTGGTCTCACCCTGGAGATACCCATTAAGGGACCATCTCTCAGGGAAGCCAGGAATGGTTTCGCAGCGGTCGAAGCGCCTTGGGACCCTACGGGTAAGTAGTGCGCTATATAAATGCCAATACATTTACATTTACATTTACAAGGTAGGAGTGGCCAACTGTAGACAAGTCTACAAATCCAAGGTAAGGGAGAGGAAGACCACCCTACAAGCAGACGCATGGGCTTATTTGAGAGAGAAGGGAGAAAACAGGGATTTTGCAGAATTTTGGAGGATTGTAAATAGGCCCTGCTTTCAAGATAACACCGCCCCGGTGATTAGCACCTATATCCTCCCAGAGCAATGGGTTGCTCACTTTGAGGGTCTTTATAATAACTCGAAGGTAGCAATCCAAGAAGGGGGCTGGGAACGCACCGAAGTTCTGAAATAGACTTTTCATTAGAGGAGATAACAAAGGTGATCCAAGGTTTGACCCCGAACAAAGCTCCTGGGCTAGATGGTACTCCACCAGACTTATATAGAAGTAACATAGACCTCTGGGCCCCAATCCTAACTAAGGTCTTAAACGCGGCTATTAGATCAGGTCTACCACGCTCCTGGTCCACTGCATTGATTGTACCCATTTTTAAGAAAGGGAGTAGGGACGATCCAAAATGTTATAGGCCGATTTCGTTTATTGATGTCTCTGCCAAAATATTAGGTCGAGTGATTCTGAATCGGCTTATGGAGTGGACAGAGGAGCACCGCACTATAGTTGATATACAGTACGGATTTAGAGCCGGTAAATCAACCAGCGACCAGTGTTTGAATCTGTACTTGCTAATTGCCAAATACACAAAACCCAGCAAGGGCACGGTTTACATGAGATTTATGGACTTGGCTGCTGCCTTTGACAACGTGAACAGGAATAAACTGTGGGCCATGATGCACAAGATAGGCATAGATGTGGGGCTGATAAACATCTTAAAAGAGTTGCACTGGAACACCACTGCCAGGGTCCGCTTTAGCCCAGAGGGGGGGCATACTGACCCATTTCCGTGCTCGGGAGGCGTAAGGCAAGGGTGCGTCCTCGCCCCTTTCCTCTTTTCACTTTATATCAACGCCTTGGAGAGCACCCTCATCTCCCTAGCTGGGGACTGCCCCAAAGTAGGATCGCGTCAAATCCCAGTACTTCTGTACGTGGATGCCGCGGTCCTGCTTGCTCGAACACCAAGGAGTCTACAACAACTGGTGGACGGATCTGTCAAGTTCATGGCCAACTTAGACCTGTCTGTAAATCTGAAGAAATCCTTTGTCATGGTGGCCGGCAAAAAACCTTCCAATAAGTTTGTGTTTAAATAGGGACACACACCTTGGATATAGTAAACACTTTTCCCTATCTGGGCCTTTTGTTTGATGGTGAAATTCAATTCAGCTCACTGGTCGAGAAACACTGTACTAAGCTGGTCTCTTCGAACGGTGCAATATTAAGCTTTGCTCGTAGGCTGGGAGGATGGTACCCCGAACAAGTAATGACTCTATATGGTTCAGTTAGTATGGCAAAGGCCCTGTACGGTGCGGAGGTGTGGGGCTTCAGGGACTGTAAACAACTACAAGTAGAGGAAGACAAATTTCTCCGCAGAATCCTGATAATCCCACACTCCACCTCTGCCAAAATTGCTCACACAGAACTTGGGATTCCATATATTTCAGACTATGTCAAGTTGAGGCCAATTATAGCATGGATCAGAATTTGGACCAACCCAGAGGCAGCATTGAGCAGGGAAATTGTCACAGACTGTTTGCAAAGAGATAAGGGGTTACAAATTCCCTGGTTAAAATACACTTTAGAGAATATAGACCTGCATCTCCTTTTTAGTGACCCTTCCTCAATTTCTATCAGTTGTAAATCAAGGGTCAAAAAGTTGCTTTTAGAAAAATTTGAAACTGTTAGACTTGGTCCTAGACCCTTAAAGAGATCAATAGCAGCTCATGGTCTAGTCAGTAATGGGGCAGGTTTGGAACCCTATCTGTTCTTGATGTATAACCAGCATGATAGATTTTTAATTTATTTATTTTTATTTATTTTTGCAATTTTTAAAGCGCTACAATTACCCATGGGTGTCTCGGCGCTAGAGGCTAAAAGCAGAAGACCAGTAAATAAAACTTTAAGGCAATGGTTGAGAGGTCTATGAGTCATGCCATTGGGAAAACAGCCACGTCTTTATCTGTTTTCTGAAGATAATCAAGGATGGGCTACTTTTTATCTTAAGGGGAAGGGAGTTCCATAGTTTTGCTGCTGCTATGGCAAAACATCTGTCTCCCCAGTTTACTTTCCTTGTTCTAGGAATCTGAAGCATATGAGCCGTATTGGAACGCAGCGTTCTGGGGGTTGCCAAAGGCTTAAAAGAACTTTTCAGGAATTTGGGTCCCATATTATTTATTGCCTTGTAGACAATACAGAGGGTCTTAAACTTCGTACGACTTCTGACTGGAAGCCAGTGCAGTTGGTCCAGATGTGCAGAAACAGAGCTATGTTTGGGAATACCCAATAAAACTCTAGCGGAGGCATTTTGTATCAGTTGTAGTTTGGAAATAACCTTTTTTGGGGCATTGAGGAAGAGGGCGTTACAATAGTCAGTACGTGAGAACACCAGTGTGGATATTAGTGTTTTTCCCGTTGCTATGGGGAGATAAGGTAAAAGTTTCTTTATTTTCCTTAAGATGTTAAAGGATGATGAAACAACCGCGTTCACGTGATGATGGAAAAGGAGCTTGTCGTCAAATATCACTCCCAAATTTTTTACTTTACTGACAGGTTGAGGTGGAGTTCCCAGTTCCTCAGGCCACCATAAGGGAGACCACAAGGGTTGGATGTTTCCAAAAAGCATGACCTCCGTCTTAGATGAGTTGAGTTTTAAGCAGTTGGAAGCCATCCAGCTGCTAATAGCCCTCATACCGTTCTTAAAGTTTGCTGCAACAGTAGGTCCGTTTTTGTGTATGGATAATACCAACTGGGTGTCGTCAGCATATGTTGTCAAATTGATGTTGTACTCTTTTATTACCCTCGCTAAGTCCGAAACATAGATATTAAAAAGGGTCGGACTTAGCGAGGAACCCTGCGGAACTCCACAAGGAAGGCTGAAGGTGGATGAAGTATAAGTACCCATCTTAACAGCTTGCCTACGATCCGCCAGGAAGGATGAGATAAGATCCCTGGCTCTATGTTTAATGCCTATGGCCTCGACACGGCCGATCAAAGTTGCATGATCGACCGTGTCGAAAGCCACCGACAGGTCCAACAAAATCAGGACAGCCTGTCCGCCTTTGTCCATTGTGGCCCTTATTTCGTCTGCCGCCTTAATTAGCGCAGTCTAATGTGCCGTTTTAGGCTCAATCTGTTACCTAATATTCTAGCTTATCCCTCTGGTTTTACTGTAACGATTGAGCAGAAGGGTGCCTGCGGCTGCGACAATAGGTCTCCGCAGGACACCCTTCATTTTGTACTTTTATGTTCATTTTATCGAAATCCTAGGCGTAGATTTTTGGTTGACATTCTCAGGAAGCAGAAATTTCGCCATGCAAGAGCTGCACTGCTTTTCTTACAGAGAGCTAGTGATACGCACACCTTATGCTCTATTATAAGCTTTTTAAAAGTAGCAGTAAGACTGAGAAACACAAGAAATTAACCAACCTTTGTACATAATTATTATCTTTCTCTATGAATTGTACCTTCTACTTCCTGTAGTTTTAATTTGTCAAAAGTTCAGAAATGTAATTTAATGGCATTTTTATTGTGTAATGTATTTTTATGATGGTTTTTAATCGTCGAAATAAAGATTTACTGAACTGAACTATAATTCACAAATATTTTGCTTTACTCAGTGAAAAAAAAAGTCTGACATGCTGCATAAAACATGTTCTTCAAATGGCAGAAGAAGTCTATCAGATGATTTTCCAGTGTTCCACTGCAGCTCCACCACAGTGTTCCAATGAACAACTAGAGCGCTAACATTCTATATTCATGTTAAATGTGAGTCACACCTAAATGTCATGTTGCTAGAATCAGAGGTATAGAATTTAAAGCATTTTGTACGGAGGAGAGTTGGGTAAATGAACAAAAAAAGGAGTTTAATTTTATCCTAGAAATTATGGTTAGTGCTTTATGAAGCTAAAATGAGGACACATTTTCTATATATTCTCAACTATCTTCCTCATCTATGCCAGAAAAATGTGTCCGGCCTGCTGAATAAAACAAGCACTTCTAACACTAGCAGCAATATGTAAATTGACTCCACTGTGTTCTACTGGAGCTTCCGTGTAGAACTCTAAATAACGACTAAAGTTCTAAGATTCTGTCTTTAAGACACAAACAAAGCACTCCTGAAAACAATTTTGTTGGAATTGAGGTTATTGAATTTAAAGCTTTTCCTGTGGAATAGGCTGAAGTAAATGGGCACTGAGGGTTTAATGCAGATTTGAAATCAATTGTTTAAAATAAATGTAAGGGGAAAAAATATGGATTTTTAGTCATCTTAGGCATAATATATCTTTAATGGGGAAACAAAGAGTTAAGTACAAAGATGCCTACCTAAGAGGAGCACCCCTTTCCAGATCTATGTATTCAGTCTTTTCATGTTGCATAATAACTCCATAATTTTAATATAGTAACATTTGGTAGATATCAAATTTATTTTAGTCTTCCAATAAAATGTATGTACGTGTTTTTTTCCTAGAAATGCAGGAAGCTATTTACAGACTGATCTCATATTTAAAATGAATAGACTTGCGCTCCTATGGGAAGTGCAACACTCCAAAGGAGTTGCTGTTTGGACATATATTGTTTTCTTTGTAGCTTTACCAGCTGTCAGTAGTTGCATCTGCATGCATGAGTATGCACTGCACTCAAGGTTAATTCTTTAAAACATATTTTAAAATATGTAGCATACTAAATCAAACAGAAAAGTGCGGCTCATGGTTTAAAGCAAAGTGAAAACTGTCAACAATGTTCACAGACTAAGAACAATTTTAATATGTAAAATAAAGAAACAGACATAAATATTTTCAGGCACTCGTTTATCTCGTTTAGTCCAAGATGCTGTAGCAGCAGAAATAAGACACGTTTTAATGTACATATTCAGCCTTATGTGCAGGAGAGTAAAAGCTGTCTTCTGTCCCAACGCAGGCACATTCTTTGGGCAAGGTGAACATTTTAGTTGTTTATTAGAACTCTGATCCTAACAAGCAGCTGCTAGAGGAAGAAGATGTAGTGATATATGGGCTGAAGCTGTAGTAAGGCTTGATTTAAACAGGTACTAGCATTGACTCACCTGGGTGGTATTGACCATCTAGAAGCTAATCAAAATGCAGCCTTTTGGGTAGTGTACAGTTGTCTGATTTACAATAGTATGTCCTATACATTCTTTATAAAAATAACACCATGTTGGGGTTAAATAATAGAAAACCTGCATTCAATGGGATAATATTTTGGTAAATGATATTTAGAATAGTCTATTTATGCCAGGCAATATCTCTGTATATTCTGGCAGAACAGGCTCCAATATACCAATGTTTTTCTTTCTCTTTCTCTCCGATTAATCTAGAATATTCTACCTGCATGTGTTGGCATGTTCTAATATCATGAACGCTCTTCTCTGTAGCTTGAGCCTATACCTCAGGAGAGGACCTTAATGACCTGTATTGCTACTGGCAGTGAGTGATAATGTATGATAAAAAGCACATGATGTTCCATCAATCAATTCAATCTTTATTCGGTTCATAACATAAATAAACATAAAATTACATTATCTTCATACAACCCATCATGACAGAAGTAAAAGGATGATAAAAGACTTGCATCTCCATTCTAGCCTGATGATAATTCCACTGAGATATATCATAAAACTTTTAAATCATCATCTTTAAATAGATTACGTCTCCATAAAGTGCAGCTAGTAGCTAAACGTAGGGTAAACGTTAATTCACACACCCAAAAAGCTAAGTTTCTCAAGGCTAAAAGAAAATTAGCATACACATAAAAATAGTCAAATGTTATCAGTATTCTACAGTCCTTTCCTTATTCTTATTACATGCACACAATATTTTGCTAAGGTGTAACAGACCTTAATGTAATTCATGTACATAAAACATTGGAATGCCATTCGATAGCTGTGGAGTCCTTCATATAACAAGCACTGGCGTTGCCAATGGGTCTCGCAGTAGGAAAGTTGGAACTATTACAATTGCAAATAGCAATGCCTTTTATTTTTGTTTTCATTTTAAAAACATAAAGGGCTTTGTCATTTACAAAACCAATAGCTCCAACTTTCCTACTGCGAGACCTATTGTGCACTGCACAGTGTGGGTTAAAGTGGCACTGCGTGGGTGTGAGTGCCTTTGGGTGAGTGGTGTTGCATGTGTGATTGTTGTTGTGTGGGTGAGTGGCGTTGCGTGGGTGAGTGGCGTTGCGTGTGTGAGTTGCGTTGCGTGTGTGAGTGACATTGCATGGGTGAGTGTGGCGTTGCGTGTGTGAGAGTGGGCTTGCGTGGGTAAAAGTGGCACTGCGTGGGTGTGAGTGGCGTTGCGTGGGTGAGTGAGGTTGCGTGGGTGAGTGGCGTTGCATGTGTGTGTGTTGTTGCATGTGTGAGTGGCGTTGCGTGTGTGAGTGGCGTTGCATGTGTGAGTGGCGTTGCATGTGTGAGTGGCGTTGCATGTGTGAGTGGCGTTGCATGTGTGAGTGGCGTTGCATGTGTGAGTGGCGTTGCATGTGTGAGTGGCGTTGCATGTGTGAGTAGTGTTGCATGTGTGAGTAGTGTTGCATGTGTGAGTGGCGTTGCGTGGATGAGTGGGGTGTGTGGATGAGTGGGGTGTGTGGATGAGTTGCGTTGCGTGGATGAGTGGTGTTGCGTGGATGAGTGGCGTTGTGTGTGTGAGTTGCGTTGCGTGAGTGTGTTGCTTTGAGTGACTGGCGTTGCATGTGTGAATGGCGTTGCATGTGTGAGTGGCGTTGCATATGTGAGTGGCGTTGCGTGGGTGAGTGGCGTTGCGTGGGTGAGTGGCATTGCGTGGGTGAGTGGCGTTGCATGTGTGAGTGGTGTTGCGTGGGTGAGTGGCGTTGCATGTATGAGTGGCGTTGCGTTGATGAGTGGCGTTGCGTGTGTGAGTGGCGTTGCGTGTGTGAGTGGCGTTGCGTGTGTGAGTGGCGTTTCATGTGTGAGTGGTGTTGCATGTGTGAGTGGCGTTACATGTGTGAGTGGCGTTGCATGTGTGAGTGGTGTTGCATGTGTGAGTGGCGTTGCGTTGAGTGGCGTTGCGTGGATGAGTGGGGTGTGTGGATGAGTTGCGTTGCGTGGATGAGTGGTGTTGCGTGGATGAGTGGCGTTGTGTGTGTGAGTGGCGTTGCGTGAGTGAGTTGCGTTGCTTTGAGTGACTGGCGTTGCATGTGTGAGTGGCGTTGCATGTGTGAGTGGCGTTGCGTGGGTGAGTGGCGTTGCATGTGTGAGTGGTGTTGCATGTGTGAGTGGCGTTGCATGTGTGAGTGGCGTTCCATGTGTGAGTGGTGTTGCATGTGTGAGTGGCGTTGCGTGGGTGAGTGGCATTGCGTGTGTGATTGGTGTTGCGTGGGTGAGTGGCGCTGCATGTGTGAGTGGTGTTGCGTGGGTGAGTGGCGTTGCATGAATGAGTGGCGTTGCATGTATGAGTGGCGTTGCGTTGATGAGTGGCGTTGCGTTGATGAGTGGCGTTGCGTGGATGAGTGGGGTTGCGTGGATGAGTGGGGTTGCGTGTGTGAGTGGGGTTGCGTGGGTGAGTGGCGTTGCATGTGTGAGTGGCGTTGCATGTGTGAGTGGCGTTGCTAGTAAGCTTGTTGACCTTTCCTTTTTCTCATTTTTGACTGATGAGTCTGACCTCGGAGTTTAATGTCCCAGGACAAGAAGAAAAGATTGTTGCCTTCTCTCAAGAATCCCTTGATCAAAGCCGACCTGCAGAAGGATTGCCAAACGGGCTGTACAAATGCTTTCAAATGTGTTTTCCTACTGTTCCTCGGTGCTCTCGGCTTGTAAGTCAGCTGTGTTTACTGGCAACAAACACAAGGAAAACAAGTAGCAGTACTCGAGGAACTGCTGAGACCCACATCCCGTCGCCACAAACAATGTGTGATCCTCCCACCTCCAAAATGATCACACGAGTTCAAGTATTGGAAAAAGGCTCTGCAAGTAAAAATAAATGCACGCACGGAGACAAATTGAAAAAAAAATGAGTTCGAGTATTGGAAAAAGGCTCTGCAAGTAAAAATAAATGCACGCACGGAGACAAAGTGAAATAAAGAATGGCAGCCGAAGCAAATACAAACAAGCAGCAATTGGCCACGGCCTGCCTGCGAGGCTCAAAGTGTTAGAAGGCAGGTCTTGGGCAGAGGCAGAGTACTTCCCTTGATCAAAGCCGACCTGCAGAAGGATTGCCAAACGGGCTGTACAAACGCTTTCAAATGTGTTTTCCTACTGTTCCTCGGTGCTCTCGGCTTGTAAGTCAGCTGTGTTTACTGACAACGAACACAAGGAAAACAAGTAGCAGTACTTGAGGAACTGCTAAAACCCACATCCCGTCGCCACAAACAATGTGTGATCCTCCCACCTCCAAAATGATCACACGAGTTCAAGTATTGGAAAAAGGGTCTGCAAGTAAAAATAAATGCACACACGGAGACAAAGTGAAAAAAAAATGAGTTCTAGTATTGGAAAAAGGCTCTGCAAGTAAAAATAAATGCACGCACGGAGACAAAGTGAAATAAAGAATGGCAGCCGAAGCAAATACAAACAAGCAGCAATTGGCCACGGCCTGCCTGCGAGGCTCAAAGTGTTAGAAGGCAGGTCTTGGGCAGAGGCAGAGTACTGACTTAGGAATGACTGTGAGGCGCATTGGTGTGAAGCACATCAAAGGGCTTCTCCTCCCCTAATTAGGTGAGGAGAAGCAGTTTCGGGAAACTGAAAGTACGGCCGGCCTGCGGCCGGCCATGAATAATTAGGGGAGGAGAAGCCCTTTGATGTGCTGGGCTGGCCCTGAATGCGCGTGCATGTTTAATCACGTGGTTCACGTGAACTGCATGAAAACCGCGGGGCTGAAAGCCCTTTGGTTTGAAGATGTTTTCGCCACTTGAATTCTCGCTCCGCTCGATGCGCTTGCGCACATTGATAGGTCGCGAGACCTAAAAACAAAGCCTTCAAATATTTTTCCTGAATTCGACATCAAATTTACAGAAAAGAGTTACATATATTGTACATTGTTTTAACGTGCTATTACATGGACATTTGACATCATTTGAGGCACAATTTGCCCCACTTGGGAGGGCTATCAGGTGATGTATTATGCAAAATCACAATCTTGTCAAAAGAAATCTATGTTGAACATTTCCAGCCCTTCCTAGATAACTCTTTAATCTCGAGTGACTATAACATGATATGTAGGTGGTCACAGTACTTTTAGTCTCATCGCTATGTTTACTTGCCCATGGACTCCTATCCCAAACATACTGTTTTAGGACAGTTTTGGGGCATTGTACAATATTTTCTGGCATCTCCAGCAAGCTCCTATCCTTATCATCTAAAGCTTGTAGGCTATTTTAATGTTTTAATGTGAAATAGCTTGGGCACTTTATAAGCCTGGTCCATTGGTATTCGCAGAAGTGGATCCCTTGCTTGCCTTGCCACTGGATTAAAGCTTGCCTGGCTGATGAGAGGTGTTATCCCGAACCCGGTCCCAGGATGCTTGTTTCCGGGTCAGGGAAGACCTGGCTTGGCAGTTCGGGCTGGACTGTTCCCATGAGGCACAGGGTCAAGACTGATTTGCGTATAGCTGGGGCTGCACTGAGGTGACAAAGTGAGCTAAAGAACGATGATGGAATAAACCCAGATCTGTGACTTGGGATGTGTCTGAAAAGTTTCAGCGCTCCGTCCATCATCTCCTTGTGTTTGCTTTGTTTGCCCTGAGTTGGCAGGGTATGCCCAGATGCAGGTCCCTTGCTCAATTTGCCACTGGATTCAAGCTAGCCTGGCTGAAGAGGGGTGTTACCCCAAAATCGGTCCCAGGATGCTTGTTTCCGGGTCAGGGAAGACCTGGCTTGGCAGTTCAGGCTGGACTTTTCCCATGAGGCACAGGGTCAAGACTGATTTGCATATAGCTGGGTCTGAACTGAGGTGATGAAGTGAGCTAAAGAACGATGATGGATTAAACCGAGATCTGTGACTGGGGGTGAGTGTCTGAAAAGTGTCAGCTCTCCGTCCATCATCTCATTGTGTTTGCTTTGTTCACCGTAAGTTGGAAGGGTATGCCCAGACGTGAGATCCTTGCTCACTTTGCCACAGGATTCAAGCTAGCCTAGCTGAAGAGGGGTGTTACCCCAAAACCGGTCCCAGGATGCTTGTTTCTGGTTCAGGGAAGACCTGGCTTTGCAGTTCAGGCTGGACTGTTCCCATGAGGCACAGGATTAAGACTGATTTTCATATAGCTGGGTCTGAACTGAGGTGACGAAGTGAGCTAAAGAGTGATGATGGATTAAAAACCGAGATCTGTGACTGGGGGTGAGTGTCTGAAAAGTGTCAGGTCTCCATCCATCATCTCCTTGTGTTTGCTTTGTTCACCCTAAGTTGGTAAGGTATGCCTACACATGAGTCCCTTGCTCACTTTGCCACAGGATTCAAGCTAGCCTGGCTGAAGAGGGGTGTTACCCCGAAACCGGTCCCAGGATGTTTTTTTTTGGTTCAGGTAAGACCTGGCTTGGCAGTTCAGGCTGGACTGTTCTCATAAGGCCCAGGGTCAAGAAATATTTGCATATAGCTGGGTCTAAACTGAGATGGTGAATGAGCTAAAGAACGCTGATTAATTAAACCCAGATCAGTGACTGTGGGTGAATGTATAAAAAGTGTCAGCGCTCCGTTCATCATCTCCTTGTGTTTGCAATTGCCATACAATCCCTGAGTATTTCTTCAATGAAATGAACCTCTGGTTATGACCCAGCCGAATGCATAATAGTAATGGTTTGACCTTAATAATGTCTGAAATACAGTGAAGGCCCATTTCCATATGTACGATAGTTCCAGGGGTTGAGTGTGGTACTGCCAGTAGCCTACTCAGAAATTTGTCCTCCTGCCTTTGCAAAGTGTTGTTATCCCCTAACCTCCAAGCTCCTGCACCATATGTTGCGGTGGATACCCTCTTGGCTTATAGAGTGTTAACATTTCTTGCATCAGTTTGGTGCGTAAATTAGCAGAAAATCTAAAGAAAAACACTCATTATTTCTTAATATGTCGGCAACACTAATTTCACTTTGCACTTTCAAACCCCTGTCAGCAGAAAACCTCAGGCCTAAGTAACAGGATTACTTCTTGCTTGAAATCTTTTTGTGTTTTAAAAAACAGGAATGAGACTTTGCTTTCTTACTTTGGCATCAAATTGCAAATGTTTTCCCCAGGTTTATCTTTAGAAGAATGCTTACCATATAATACAACAATGAATTAATAAGAACCTATAAGCTCAGTGCACTTAGAGCTAGGAGAACTGTATCATGTGCATGTAGCAGAATAGGTATGGAGCGAGGTCCAACTCTAGGAGAATCAGCTCTAAGTAACTGCAATTTCTCATCCATTACAGTAATGTAAATTGAGAAAAGAAAGTGTGCTAAAACATATCCCTGTCTCACCCCTCTAGGTCTCCTAATTTATCTAGGGGCATATTATCATGCACAGAGTTAACATTGTCGCTGCTTTAGCGGCAGAAAACTGCAGCTAAAGCAGCGATAATGGGCTTGATAATACGCCGTAGAGAATTACCATAGAAGCTCATGTTCACACCAGAACATGGGTTTCTATGGGAATTCACAAGGACGTATTATCAATCCCATTAGCGCCTCTATAGCGGCAGTTTTCTGCCGCTAAAGCGGCGATAATGTTAATGCTGTTCATTGATAGTATGCCCCCTAGTTAGTTCCCCCTGCGATCCATACCCTACTCTTGCAGACACATTTCTCTACATATAGGCAAGCAATGAAGTTATATCTTTTAGGCCCCTAGAATGATCAAACATTTCTATAATTTATTATAATTTACAATATTAAAAGCTCAGCTTAGAGCCATGAAACACATATATAAATTGCCTAGTCTGGCCTTTGTATACTTCACCATCAGGAGGTTTATATTACACTGCTCCACGATACCTAAGCCTCTTCTAAAGCCATACTGCATGTGGGAAAAATATTATTTTCCATTGCCTAATCCTCTAGTTTTTTCAGCAGAACCCTTCCTAATAATTTAGCCAAGGAGCGAAGCAGTGAGATGGGTCTATAGTAGTAGGAAAAAAACGTTATTCGGCCGATAGGCAATATAAGTACAGACTAAAAGACACACACAAAACATAAGTAATCGAAGTACACCACTTCTTGGTAGATTTACATCATCCAGCAGCACATTCTGGATTCTGGATGATCCATTGACATAGTCCATTTTGGTACGATATAAGGCACAAGAGAGTCCTTGTAGCTAAGAATCTTAATCAGGTAAATAAAAAAATAAAAAAATAAAAACTGTAGTTGCAATTTGACATACTACAATCAAGAGCAATTCAAGTGGAGCTTGCCAGATGAAATGTGGTGGGAGAGAAAAAAACAAATGCAGGTGGACAAAAAACGTTTTTCAGGTCTACTATGAGCTCCTATCAGTGCATTAAAGCTCCTATACATAAAAGTCCCATTTTAAAAGGTCCTGAATCTGCTCTGTCAAAGAAATTGTACAAATAGCAAACATATAGCATCGTTTAAATGATGTTTGAAATATACCGACTTCACAGAATAGTATGCCTAATTTAAACAGTTTCTCAATGGGGAATAGAGTTCAAGCTATAAATAACATTTAGTTCAAAAAGTATCACAAAATACTCACATAATAGAAATATGTATAATTACAGTGGCTATTTAATTCTATGCATCGCTATGGACACATACAGGGGAGTAATCAATCATCAGCCCTTCAGGTCGTAAATGTTTTGTCTGTCCAGACTAGACAGCAGATTGCTTTTGAGTCGATAATTCCTTCCTCTGTATTTTCCACATCCTGCCCAGAAATTTGCAACTGCACAAGTGAGTATAGAGTTAGGGTCAGATATCAGTATTCTAAGAACTACATCATGACGGCAAGTACCCAATTGCCCGCACACCGGCTTGATCCATGCGGACCATGGACGGGCATTGGCCTTGTAGGCAAATAGGACATGTGCCATAGTTTCACAGCATGGGCAAAGCTCTGCAGTGGATGATAGAGAGGCCCATTTGGCAGTGAATGTCATAAGCGGCAGGGATCCCACCCTAAATTGAATATACAACTTCCTATCACTAGGTGCAGTTATAATATTAAGGTAGTGTTCATATACACCAGTGGGTTTAAAATCAACAAACTCTCTTGTCAGTCTCCCATGTTTTGTGTTCAGTTCATCATTTTGCACTACCCATGCCCAGTAAGACATCTTCAAATGGGCTTTAGATGGAATCATATGGTTGTATGACTTAACCCTCAGGCATTTAGCCCGCACACATTTACAACACAGTCAGTACCCCACGTGCGATGTAACCACTTGTTACTTTAGCAAGCAAATCATTAGAACAAATTGCTTTCGGGGGCGCTGGACTTTGGAATAGTGTAAATTACTATTCCGACTCCAGTATACACAACAGTAGGGAAAGTGTTAGACTTAAAAATCCAACACGAGTTCAACAATGCTTCCTCTACACTGTAATGAGTTGTTTGCTAAAGTAGTGCATGGTAACGTCACATGGCGGCTACCAACCTCTTTATAAAGTCTGTTTGTTGTAAACACTATGGGATAAGTGATGTTTCCCAAGTTAGTTCAGGGCACTAGGAGTTCCAAACTTCCTACAAGCCCAAGGCCATCAGGGATTTTTTGATATTAATAAACCACGCTATTTTATGGAACTAATCCAGCCTAACTACTTCCTTAAATTGCTTCAGTGTAAGGTGCTAGTTCTGGCGTGTTGAGAAGTCTCCTTCAGAACGAGAGTGGATGTAGCCTGGCTTTTTCTTGAATTGGTTTCCTAGCCATGTCCAACTTTATAGAGAGTAGGGGAGTACTAGCTGACAATGATGCTAATTTCCTTAGATATTTGTTTTCTGATCTCGTTAGATCTATGATTTTAGAGAACACCCAAAGCTTAGCCCCATAGATGGCCGTGTCCACTGCCTTCATGCCATATAGCTGCAAGGCAGGTCTGACTGGCTTACTTTGGGATGAAGAGTGTTCCGTAAGTAGGGCACTTACAACTTGTCTCTGTTTCAGACCTATTTTATCAAGATGTGGCTTCCAGGACATGTTGGCCGATAGCTTGACACCCAAGTAATCAAAATCCTCCGCCCTCTCGAGTTCAGTCCCCCAATAGAAATCTTCCCCCATAAGGACTTGTCTGGGTTTATCGCCATGTGTTTGTTCTTTGAGGTATATATCTCTAGACAACCCTGAAGCAAAATTACTCAAACCGGTTTAGCAATCGCTGCAGTTCACTTGGAGTCTTGGAGACCAGCAGTGTGTCATTGGCGAAGAGGACCGTGAATATTCTTTCCTTCACAAGAGTGGGGGCATCCGTAATACATTGGGAAAGGAAATGTACAACTCCGCTCAAATGTAGGGAAAATAGAGTTGGAGCAAGCATGCATCCCTGGAGTACACCTTTACTCACTGGAATAGGATCTATAAGCTGACCCTATATGGGTCTATAACATTTTGGGTCTTTTTCTGAACCCTTCTTAAATATTTTAATAATTAAGGATTTAGACCAAGTAGATGCAATCTGCCTGACCCAGCTGCATTGCAAATAATTATGAGCAGAGGGGCCCAGAGGTACGGGAGATATTTATACACATCCTGAAGAGGGGTGTTACCCCAAAATCGGTCACAGGATGCTTGTTTCCGGTTCAGGGAAGACCTGGCTTTGCAGTTCAGGCTGGACTGTTCCCATGAGGCACAGGGTTAAGACTGATTTTCATATAGCTGGGTCTGAACTGAGGTGACGAAGTGAGCTAAAGAACGATGATGGATTAAACCGAGATCTGTGACTGGGGGTGAGTGTCTGAAAAGTGTCAGGTCGCCATCCATCATCTCCTTGTGTTTGCTTTGTTCACCCTAAGTTGGTAAGGTATGCCTACACATGAGTCCCTTGCTCACTTTGCCACAGGATTCAAGCTAGCCTGGCTGAAGAGAGGTGTTACCCCGAAACCGGTCCCAGGATGTTTTTTTGGGTTCAGGGAAGACCTGGCTTGGCAGTTCAGGCTGGACTGTTCTCATAAGGCCCAGGGTCAAGAAAGATTTGCATATAGCTGGGTCTAAACTGAGATGGTGAATGAGCTAAAGAACGCTGATTAATTAAACCCAGATCAGTGACTGTGGGTGAATGTATAAAAAGTGTCAGCGCTCCGTTCATCATCTCCTTGTGTTTGCAATTGCCATACAATCCCTGAGTATTTCTTCAATGAAATGAACCTCTGGTTATGACCAAGCCTAATGCATAATAGTAATGGTTTGACCTTAATAATGTCTGAAATACAGTGAAGGCCCATTTCCATATGTACGATAGTTCCAGGGGTTGAGTGTGGTACTGCCAGTAGCCTACTCAGAAATGTGTCCTCCTGCCTTTGCAAAGTGTTGTTATCCCCTAACCTCCAAGCTAATGCACCATACGTCGCGGAGGCTGCCCTCTTGGCTTATAGAGTGTTAACATTTCTTGCATCAGTTTGGTGCGTAAATTAGCAGAAAATCTAAAGAAAAACACTCATTATTTCTTAATATGTCGGCAGCACTAATTTCACTTTGCACTTTCAAACCCCTGTCAGCAGAAAACCTCAGGCCTAAGTAACAGGATTGCTTCTTGCTGGAAATCTTTTTGTGTTTTAAAAAACAGGAATGAGCCTTTGCTTTCTTACTTTGGCATCAAATTGCAAATGTTTTCCCCAGGTTTATCTTTAGAAGAATGCTTACCATATAATACAACAATTAATTATTAAGAACCTA
The DNA here is from genome assembly GCF_964263255.1 of Lissotriton vulgaris. Classification (NCBI taxonomy): domain Eukaryota; kingdom Metazoa; phylum Chordata; class Amphibia; order Caudata; family Salamandridae; genus Lissotriton; species Lissotriton vulgaris. The sequence goes on from NW_028244048.1 coordinate 92,479, forward strand.
TAAGCTCAGTGCAGTTAGAGCTAGGAGAAGTGTATCATGTGCATGTAGCAGAATAGGTATGGAGCGAGGTCCAACTCTAGGAGAATCAGCTCTAAGTAACTGCAATTTCTCATCCATTACAGTAATGTAAATTGAGAAAAGAAAGTGTGCTAAAACATATCCCTGTCTCACCCCTCTACGTCTCCTAATTTATCTAGGGGCATATTATCAAGCACAGCGTTAACATTGTCGCTGCTTTAACGGCAGAAAACTGCAGCTAAAGCGCCGATAATGGGCTTGATAATACGCCGTAGAGAATTCCCATAGAAGCTCATGTTCACACCAGAACATGGGCTTCTATGAGAATTCACAAGGGCGAAATATCAATCCCATTATCGCCTCTATGTCGGCAGATTTCTGCCGCTAAAGCGGCGATAATGTTAACGCTGTTTCTTGGTAATATGCCCCCTAGTTAGTTCCCCCTGCGATCCATACCCTACTCTTGCAGACACATTTCTCTACATATAGGCAAGCAATGAAATTATATCTTTTAGGCCCCTAGAATGATCAAGCATTTCTATAATTTATTATAATTTACCATATTAAAAGCTCAGCTTAGAGCCATGAAACACATATATAAATTGCCTAGTCTGGCCTTTGTATACTTCACCATCAGGAGGTTTATATTACACTGCTCCACAATCCCTAAGCCTCTTCTAAAGCCATACTGCATGTGGGAAAAATATTATTTTCCAATGCCTACTCCTCTAGTCTTTCCAGCAGAACCCTTCCTAATATTTTAGCCAAGGAGCGAAGCAGTGAGATGGGTCTATAGTAGTAGGAAAAAAACGTTATTCTGCCGATAGGCAATATAAGTACAGACTAAAAGAAACACACAAAACATAAGTAATCGAAGTACACCACTTCTTGGTAGATTTACATCATCCAGCAGCACATTCTGGATTCTGGATGATCCATTGACATAGTCCATTTTGGTACGATATAAGGCACAAGAGAGTCCTTGTAGCTAAGAACCTTAATCAGGTAAATAAAAAAATTTAAAATTAAAAACTGTAGTTGCAATTTGACATACTACAACCGAGAGCAATTCAAGTGGAGCTTGCCAGATGAAATGTGGTGGGAGAGAAAAAAACAAATGCAGGTGGACAAAAAACGTTTTTCAGGTCTACTATGAGCTCCTATCAGTGCATTAAAGCTCCTATACATAAAAGTCCCATTTTAAAAGGTCCTGAATCTGCTCTGTCAGAGAAATTGTACAAATAGTAAACATATAGCATCGTTTATATGATGTTTGAAATATACCGACTTCACAGAATAGTATGCCTAATTTAAACAGTTTCTCAATGGGGAATAGTTCAAGCTATAAATAACATTTAGTTCAAAAAGTATCACAAAATACTCACATAATAGAAATATGTATGATTACAGTGGCTTTTAAAGTCTAGGCATCGCTAAAGACACATACAGGGAAGTAATCAATCATCAGCCCTTCAGATCGTAAATGTTTTGTCTGTCCAGACTAGACAGCAGATTGCTTTTGAGTCGATAATACCTTCCTCCGTATTGTCCACATCCTGCCCAGAAATTTGCAACTGCACAAGTGAGTATAGAGTTAGGGTCAGATCTCAGTATTCTAAGAACTACATCATGACGGCAAGTACCCAATTGCCTGCACACCGGCTTGATCCATGCGGACCATGGACGGTCATAGGCCTTGTAGGCAAATAGGACATGTGCCATAGTTTCACAGCATGGGCAAAGCTCTGCAGTGGATGATAGAGAGGCCCATTTGGCAGTGAATGTCATAAGCGGCAGGGATCCCACCCTAAATTGAATATACAACTTCCTATCACTAGGTTCAGTTATAATATTCAGGTAGTGTTCATATACACCAGTGGGTTTAAAATCAACAAACTCTCTTGTCAGTCTCCCATGTTTTGTGTTCAGTTCATCATTTTGCACTACCCATGCCCAGTAAGACATCTTCAAATGGGCTTTAGATGGAATCATATGGTTGTACGACTGAGCCCGCAGGCATTTAGCCCGCACACATTTACAACGCAGTCAGTACCCCGCGTGCGTTGTAACCACATGTTACTTTAGCAAGTAAATCATTACAACAAATTGCTTTCGGGGGCGCTGGACTTTGGAATAGTGTAAATTACTATTCCGACTCCAGTATACACAACAGTAGGGAAAGTGTTAGACTTAAAAATCCAACACGAGTTCAACAATGCTTCCTCTACACTGTAATGAGTTGTTTGCTAAAGTAGTGCATGGTAACGTCACATGGCGGCTACCAACCTCTTTATAAAGTCTGTTTGTTGTAAACACTATGGGATAAGTGATGTTTCCCAAGTTAGTTCAGGGCACTAGGAGTTCCAAACTTCCTACAAGCCCAAGGCCATCAGGGATTTTTTGATATTAATAAACCACGCTATTTTATGGAACTAATCCAGCCTAACTACTTCCTTAAATTGCTTCAGTGTAAGGTGCTAGTTCTGGTGTGTTGAGAAGTCTCCTTCAGAACGAGAGTGGATGTAGCCTGGCTTTTTCTTGAATTGGTTTCCTAGCCATGTCCAACTTTATAGAGAGTAGGGGAGTACTAGCTGACAATGATGCTAATTTCCTTAGATATTTGTTTTCTGATCTCGTTAGATCTATGATTTTAGAGAACACCCAAAGCTTAGCCCCATAGATGGCCGTGTCCACTGCCTTCATGCCATATAGCTGCAAGGCAGGTCTGACTGGCTTACTTTGGGATGAAGAGTGTTCCGTAAGTAGGGCACTTACAACTTGTCTCTGTTTCAGACCTATTTTATCAAGATGTGGCTTCCAGGACATGTTGGCCGATAGCTTGACACCCAAGTAATCAAAATCCTCCGCCCTCCCGAGTTCAGTCCCCCAATAGAAATCTTCCCCCATAAGGACTTGTGTGGGTTTATCGCCATGTGTTTGTTCTTTGAGGTATATATCTCTAGACAACCCTGAAGCAAAATTACTCAAACCGGTTTAGCAATCGCTGCAGTTCACTTGGAGTCTTGGAGACCAGCAGTGTGTCATTGGCGAAGAGGACCGTGAATATTCTTTCCTTCACAAGAGTGGGGGCATCCGTAATACATTGGGAAAGGAAATGTACAACTCCGCTCAAATGTAGGGAAAATAGAGTTGGAGCAAGCATGCATCCCAGGAGTACACCTTTACTCACTGGAATAGGATCTATAAGCTGACCCTATATGGGTCTATAACATTTTGGGTCTTTTTCTGAACCCTTCTTAAATATTTTAATAATTAAGGATTTAGACCAAGTAGATGCAATCTGCCTGACCCAGCTGCATTGCAAATAATTATGAGCAGAGGGGCCCAGAGGTACGGGAGATATTTATACACATCCTGAAGAGGGGTGTTACCCCAAAATCGGTCACAGGATGCTTGTTTCCGGTTCAGGGAAGACCTGGCTTTGCAGTTCAGGCTGGACTGTTCCCATGAGGCACAGGGTTAAGACTGATTTTCATATAGCTGGGTCTGAACTGAGGTGACGAAGTGAGCTAAAGAACGATGATGGATTAAACCGAGATCTGTGACTGGGGGTGAGTGTCTGAAAAGTGTCAGGTCGCCATCCATCATCTCCTTGTGTTTGCTTTGTTCACCCTAAGTTGGTAAGGTATGCCTACACATGAGTCCCTTGCTCACTTTGCCACAGGATTCAAGCTAGCCTGGCTGAAGAGAGGTGTTACCCCGAAACCGGTCCCAGGATGTTTTTTTGGGTTCAGGGAAGACCTGGCTTGGCAGTTCAGGCTGGACTGTTCTCATAAGGCCCAGGGTCAAGAAATATTTGCATATAGCTGGGTCTAAACTGAGATGGTGAATGAGCTAAAGAACGCTGATTAATTAAACCCAGATCAGTGACTGTGGGTGAGTGTATAAAAAGTGTCAGCGCTCCGTTCATCATCTCCTTGTGTTTGCAATTGCCATACAATCCCTGAGTATTTCTTCAATGAAATGAACCTCTGGTTATGACCAAGCCTAATGCATAATAGTAATGGTTTGACCTTAATAATGTCTGAAATACAGTGAAGGCCCATTTCCATATGTACGATAGTTCCAGGGGTTGAGTGTGGTACTGCCAGTAGCCTACTCAGAAATGTGTCCTCCTGCCTTTGCAAAGTGTTGTTATCCCCTAACCTCCAAGCTAATGCACCATACGTCGCGGAGGCTGCCCTCTTGGCTTATAGAGTGTTAACATTTCTTGCATCAGTTTGGTGCGTAAATTAGCAGAAAATCTAAAGAAAAACACTCATTATTTCTTAATATGTCGGCAGCACTAATTTCACTTTGCACTTTCAAACCCCTGTCAGCAGAAAACCTCAGGCCTAAGTAACAGGATTGCTTCTTGCTGGAAATCTTTTTGTGTTTTAAAAAACAGGAATGAGCCTTTGCTTTCTTACTTTGGCATCAAATTGCAAATGTTTTCCCCAGGTTTATCTTTAGAAGAATGCTTACCATATAATACAACAATTAATTATTAAGAACCTATAAGCTCAGTGCAGTTAGAGCTAGGAGAAGTGTATCATGTGCATGTAGCAGAATAGGTATGGAGCGAGGTCCAACTCTAGGAGAATCAGCTCTAAGTAACTGCAATTTCTCATCCATTACAGTAATGTAAATTGAGAAAAGAAAGTGTGCTAAAACATATCCCTGTCTCACCCCTCTACGTCTCCTAATTTATCTAGGGGCATATTATCAAGCACAGCGTTAACATTGTCGCTGCTTTAACGGCAGAAAACTGCAGCTAAAGCGCCGATAATGGGCTTGATAATACGCCGTAGAGAATTCCCATAGAAGCTCATGTTCACACCAGAACATGGGCTTCTATGAGAATTCACAAGGGCGAAATATCAATCCCATTATCGCCTCTATGGCGGCAGATTTCTGCCGCTAAAGCGGCGATAATGTTAACGCTGTTTCTTGGTAATATGCCCCCTAGTTAGTTCCCCCTGCGATCCATACCCTACTCTTGCAGACACATTTCTCTACATATAGGCAAGCAATGAAATTATATCTTTTAGGCCCCTAGAATGATCAAGCATTTCTATAATTTATTATAATTTACCATATTAAAAGCTCAGCTTAGAGCCATGAAACACATATATAAATTGCCTAGTCTGGCCTTTGTATACTTCACCATCAGGAGGTTTATATTACACTGCTCCACAATCCCTAAGCCTCTTCTAAAGCCATACTGCATGTGGGAAAAATATTATTTTCCAATGCCTACTCCTCTAGTCTTTCCAGCAGAACCCTTCCTAATATTTTAGCCAAGGAGCGAAGCAGTGAGATGGGTCTATAGTAGTAGGAAAAAAACGTTATTCTGCCGATAGGCAATATAAGTACAGACTAAAAGAAACACACAAAACATAAGTAATCGAAGTACACCACTTCTTGGTAGATTTACATCATCCAGCAGCACATTCTGGATTCTGGATGATCCATTGACATAGTCCATTTTGGTACGATATAAGGCACAAGAGAGTCCTTGTAGCTAAGAACCTTAATCAGGTAAATAAAAAAATTTAAAATTAAAAACTGTAGTTGCAATTTGACATACTACAACCGAGAGCAATTCAAGTGGAGCTTGCCAGATGAAATGTGGTGGGAGAGAAAAAAACAAATGCAGGTGGACAAAAAACGTTTTTCAGGTCTACTATGAGCTCCTATCAGTGCATTAAAGCTCCTATACATAAAAGTCCCATTTTAAAAGGTCCTGAATCTGCTCTGTCAGAGAAATTGTACAAATAGTAAACATATAGCATCGTTTATATGATGTTTGAAATATACCGACTTCACAGAATAGTATGCCTAATTTAAACAGTTTCTCAATGGGGAATAGTTCAAGCTATAAATAACATTTAGTTCAAAAAGTATCACAAAATACTCACATAATAGAAATATGTATGATTACAGTGGCTTTTAAAGTCTAGGCATCGCTAAAGACACATACAGGGAAGTAATCAATCATCAGCCCTTCAGATCGTAAATGTTTTGTCTGTCCAGACTAGACAGCAGATTGCTTTTGAGTCGATAATACCTTCCTCCGTATTGTCCACATCCTGCCCAGAAATTTGCAACTGCACAAGTGAGTATAGAGTTAGGGTCAGATCTCAGTATTCTAAGAACTACATCATGACGGCAAGTACCCAATTGCCTGCACACCGGCTTGATCCATGCGGACCATGGACGGTCATAGGCCTTGTAGGCAAATAGGACATGTGCCATAGTTTCACAGCATGGGCAAAGCTCTGCAGTGGATGATAGAGAGGCCCATTTGGCAGTGAATGTCATAAGCGGCAGGGATCCCACCCTAAATTGAATATACAACTTCCTATCACTAGGTTCAGTTATAATATTCAGGTAGTGTTCATATACACCAGTGGGTTTAAAATCAACAAACTCTCTTGTCAGTCTCCCATGTTTTGTGTTCAGTTCATCATTTTGCACTACCCATGCCCAGTAAGACATCTTCAAATGGGCTTTAGATGGAATCATATGGTTGTACGACTGAGCCCGCAGGCATTTAGCCCGCACACATTTACAACGCAGTCAGTACCCCGCGTGCGTTGTAACCACATGTTACTTTAGCAAGTAAATCATTACAACAAATTGCTTTCGGGGGCGCTGGACTTTGGAATAGTGTAAATTACTATTCCGACTCCAGTATACACAACAGTAGGGAAAGTGTTAGACTTAAAAATCCAACACGAGTTCAACAATGCTTCCTCTACACTGTAATGACTTGTTTGCCAAAGTAGTGCATGGTAACGTCACATGGCGGCTACCAACCTCTTTATAAAGTCTGTTTGTTGTAAACACTATGGGATAAGTGATGTTTCCCAAGTTAGTTCAGGGCACTAGGAGTTCCAAACTTCCTACAAGCCCAAGGCCATCAGGAATTTTTTGATATTAATAAACCACGCTATTTTATGGAACTAATCCAGCCTAACTACTTCCTTAAATTGCTTCAGTGTACGGTGCTAGTTCTGGTGTGTTGAGAAGTCTCCTCCAGAACGAGAGTGGATGTAGCCTGGCTTTTTCTTGAATTGGTTTCCTAGCCATGTCCAACTTTATAGAGAGTAGGGGAGTACTAGCTGACAATGATGCTAATTTCCTTAGATATTTGTTTTCTGATCTCGTTAGATCTATGATTTTAGAAACCCCCCAAAGCTTAGCCCCATAGATGGCCGTGTCCACTGCCTTCACGCCATATAGCTGCAAGGCAGGTCTGACTGGCTTACTTTGGGATGAACAGTGTTCTGCAAGTAGGGCACTTACAACTTGTCTCTGTTTCAGACCTATTTTATCAAGATGTGGCTTCCGGGACATGTTGGCTGATAGCTTGATACCCAAGTAATCAAAATCCTCCACCCTCTCGAGTTCAGGCCCCCCAATACAAATCTTCCCCCATAAGGACTTGTGCGGGTTTATCGCCATGTATTTGTTCTTTGAGGTATATATCTCTAGACAACCCTGAAGCAAAATTACTCAAACCGGTTTAGCAATCGCTGCAGTTCACTTGGAGTCTTGGAGACCAGCAGTGTGTCATTGGTGAAGAGGACCGTGAATATTCTTTCCTTAACAAGAGTGGGGGCATCCGTAATACATTGGGAAAGGAAATGCACAACTCCGCTCAAATGTAGGGAAAATAGAGTTGGAGCAAGCATGCATCCGTGGAGTACACCTTTACTCACTGGAATAGGATCTGTAAGCTGACCCTATATGGGTCTATAACATTTTGGGTCTTTTTCTGAACCCTTCTTAAATATTTTAATAATTAAGGACTTAGACCAAGTAGATGCAATCTGCCTGACCCAGCTGCATTGCAAATAATTGTGAGCAGAGGGGCCCAGAGGTACGGGAGATATTTATACACATCCAAAGGAACTCCATCCTTTACAGATTTAGCTATTGCTTTATGGATCTCTTCCATAGTAAAAGTGATACGGATTTGAGTTATGTCCTTCAGCATCACGCCCTCTCGGTCTGAGTCTGTGGATGGCTAGAAGAGCGAGAAGAAATGATCCACCCATGCCTTTGCAAAGATTAAATTCTAAAGATTAGGTGCAGAGTTATCCCTGAGGAAGGAGATATTAATGGTCTTCCAGAATAGAGTGTTATCATTTGTTTCAACGGCCTTAGCTAATGCTTTATGGATCTCTTCTATTATAAAGTGATGCAGGTTTGAGGTATGTCCATCAGTATCATTCCCTCCCGGTCTGAGTCTGTGGATGGCTGGAAGAGCAAGAGGAAATGATCCACCCATGCCTCCGCCGAGATTGAATTCTCAAGATTAGGTGCAGAATTATCCCTGAGGAATGGGATAATAATGGTCTTCCACAATAGTGTTTTATCATTAGTTTCTGCGGTCTGTACTTAGTTTGCCTATGCTGCCTCTTGAAGTTCTTTCTGTTGTCCTTTAATGGCCATTTTATAACATATTCTACTGTTTTGGATTGCTGCACGGTGTCTTGGATGGCCATGCAACTGCTTAATCAAATCCCTTTGTGTAGATATGGTTAAACCATCCCTTGGGTCCAGATTCTTTAGCTCTAGATACTTTGATTGTGTGTTGATTGACAGATCAGGAGATTTGACTATGAGCAACGATAATCAAAGCATCGCCTCCTTTTTCATTCAGGCAGCGAAAAATATTGACTATATTCACTTTTATTAGCTCTGGCATGATAATACGAGGGTCAACGCCTGACCATTTTATTCTGATTGTATTCTGCTCCACAGGGTTGATGTTTGCTACTCTAGATAGACACTTATATGTTGGGAAGAACTGTAATATATGTTGGCTTGCAGTGGGGGTTCCTTATAATGGGCGGAGGAGCGTTGCCTCGCCTGCTTCGAATGCAGCAGGTGCATGTAATGGACCGTTATTACTATTTCATAATTATTACATGCACGCATGTGCTGTTCTAGCACCGAGTGTTGGAGTGTGAGGGTGGGGCGGACCTCAACTTTCACCTTGAAAAAAACAACGACCGCAACTCCACCACCCTTCTGGACAACCTCGCCAACCTCGGACTTAGACAACTGGTCTCTTCCCCCACCCACATCGCAGGTCACACTCTCGACCCTATCTTCACCTCCAGCAATCATGTCTCCTTCAGCCACACTACGGCTCTCCTCTGGACTGACCACAGCTGCGTTCACTTTACCTACAACAAACCCAAACCCAACAACCACCCCCAACCAACTCTGCAAAGAAACTGGAACAAAATCACCATCGACCAGATCTCCTCATCGGTTCTTCTAAACCCCCCAGCCCACTCCTCTAACCCCGACCAAGCCGCCTCCAACCTCTCCCTTTGGTTATCCAACAGCGCCGACATCCTAGCACCACTGAAAAAGCGACAAAACAAACCTGGCAGCAAGAAGGCCTCATGGTTCAACGATGATCTTAAGAAATCCAAGAAACTTTGCCGCTCCCATGAGAAGGCCTGGAAAAAAAACCCAACCACCAGCACCAAGGACGCCTTCAAAAACGCCACCCGCATACACCACCAACTGATCCGAAAGGCCAAGAAAACCGCCTTCAAGGAACGACTAGATAACAACGCCCACTACAGCAAGGAACTTTTCAACATCGTCAAGGAATTTACCAATCCCTCGGCCAACTCTAACGACATCACCCCCTCTCAAGCACTCTGCGACTCACTAGCCTCATTCTTCCACAACAAAATTGCAGACATCCACAACAGCTTCGACAACCAACCCGGAGACCAACCCTCCCAACCATCTACCGGACCTGCACCCCCCGCGAACACCCTTAATGACTGGAACCCTATCTCCACTGAGGACACCATCCGTCTGATGAACTCCATCCACTCAGGATCCCCCACAGACCCTTGTCCTCACCACATCTTCAACAAAGCAGACTCCATCATAGCACCGCACCTCCGAGACGTCATCAACTGCTCCTTCAAATCCGCCACCTTCCCGGAAAGCTGGAAACACGCAGAACTTAGCGCCCTTCTGAAAAAACCCACAGCGGACCCCACCGAACTCAAAAACTACCGCCCCATCTCGCTCCTTCCATTCCCGGCCAAAGTCATCGAGAAAGCAGTCAACAACCAGCTCGCCGCCTTCCTCGAAGCCAACAAATCCCTAGACTCCTCACAGTCCGGCTTCCGAGCAAAACACAGCACTGAGACCGCCCTCATCGCAGCAACAGACAACATTCGAACTCTACTGGACAATGGAGACACAGTCGCCCTCATCCTCCTCGACCTCTCCGCAGCCTTCGACACAGTCTGCCATAGCACCCTTCTACAACGCCTAAGAAACATCGGAATCCAAGGAAAAGCACTGGAATGGATCACCTCGTTCCTCACCGGAAGAACTCAGAGAGTCCGCCTTCCACCATTCAAGTCAGAGGCCACTGAAGTCATCTGCGGCGTACCACAGGGATCCTCACTCAGCCCCACCCTCTTCAACGTATACATGAGCCCCCTCGCGACCATCGCACGCCAACACAACCTCAACATCATCACCTACGCTGATGACACTCAACTGATCCTCTCACTCACCAAAGACCCGAACACCGCCAAAACCAACTTGCATGAAGGAATGAAAGAAGTAGCTGAATGGATGAAACACAGCCGTCTAAAACTGAACTCAGATAAAACAGAAGTCCTTATCTTAGGCACCTCCCCCTCTGCATGGGACGACTCCTGGTGGCCACAAGCCCTTGGAAAAGCACCCATCGTGACTGACCACGCACGGAACCTGGGCGTCATCCTGGATTCCTCACTTTCGATGAACAGACAAGTCAACGCCGTCTCGTCATCTTGCTTCAACATTCTTCGCATGCTCAAAAAAACATTTCGTTGGATCCCCACCGAAACTAGGAAAACGGTCACCCACGCTCTGGTCACGAGCCGACTGGACTATGGAAACACCCTCTACACCGGTACCACAGCTAAACTCCAGAAAAAACTCCAACGAATCCAAAACGCCTCAGCCAGGCTCATATTAGACATCCCGCGTAAAGAACATATCTCTGATCACCTGAAAAACCTTCACTGGCTTCCCGTCAATAAGAGAATCACTTTCCGGCTCCTAACCCACGCACACAAAGCACTCTACGAAATCGGACCAGAATGCCTCAACACACGACTGTCCTTCTACACCCCCTCCCGCCAGCTACGATCAGCCAACCAGGCCCTTGCAACTGTACCCCGCATCAACAAAACCACCATGGGAGGTAGATCCTTCTCCTACCTGGCAGCTAAAACCTGGAACTCACTTCCCACTCACCTTCGCCTTACTCAGAACCACCTAGCATTCAGAAAGCAACTTAAAACGTGGATATTTGACAAGTAATTCCCCACCCCTCCTCAAGCGCCTTGAGACCCTCTGGGTATGTAGCGCGCTATATAAATTCTTTGACTTGACTTGACTTGACAGCAGCAGCATGATCGGTATGATGTGTGATGTGGGCTGCCAGTGCACATGTTGGATTGGCCGGCGGTCTTGCGGCGGCCAGCCTGACATACGCACCTCTGACCACACAACACACAGCAGTGTTAACCTGCCAGGGATTACAGACACAGGCACCTAGGCTCAAAAGGAGTGTTGGGTTAGCCTGCTCAAACCAATCCCGGCACTTCTCTCATGCTGAAAACAGCATGAGAGCAGCTCCAGGTTTGGTTAGGTTCGCATTGACTTGGCTGTAGGAAGTCAAACCATCTTCTGGTTCTTCCCTTTCCTGAGAGCGTGCAGTACACACCAGCCTGAGCCTCAGCCGGCACTTCCAGCCACTCTGATGTTTCCCCTGCCAGACTCAGGGGTTATTCCCCCTTCTTGAGGAGGTAAACAGACACCCTTGAGACCCTTGAGACCTTGAGACCCTCTGGGTGAGTAGTGCACTATACAAATTTTCGAACTTGAACTTGAACTTATTTTCTAGGGCACATAGGACAATAAGTCTGGAGGATATTCTTGGCAATATTTGGCCTTTTATGGCCTTTCGGACTTGTTGCCTAGCGGTCGATCACATGATACATGTAATTCGAAAGAAGATGCCCTCACTGTGCGACAGGGAGAAAGTGCGCTTGAACTGGTTTTTATTTTAATGGAACTTTGATCTATACATTTGCTAGAAAACATAGTTGTAACATGTTATATTGAGAAAGATATTCTGATGTTTGGGTGAGCTTGTAAATCTGCTACTCATAGTAAAATAGCCGTTTTTGGCCAGTGCAATAAGATGATATTGTTAATGAAGTAATGTTTGAATGTATCCCTGCGTAGAACCCTTATTGTATCATTTATCAGTGCTCAGATTCATCTAGGTTTACACTGGCTTCCCTTTTTTGTGTTCCAGGATTTTAGCAGCAGTCCAACTGAGCACCAGATATATGTGCCATGTATGCAATCATGGGCCATGTACCACATTAGGACTTCCTCAGACGCTTCCTACTTTTCTTAATTTTCTATAATTGTCTCTTGGCAACATGTTGATGGTCTCATTGGCCTACCTGGTTATAAAAACCAAAGAGGAGCAGACAATTCGACTTTGCTGAAGCCTAGCTGTATTTGGGGCTTCAATGCAGCCAAGGACTTAATTAGAGCTAATATCTGAATAATTTCCGTGTGGATAACTTGTTATCGAAGTACTCTACATCATGCAAGAACTACATGATTTTGAAACATTTTATGATTAAAAAAAAGTTAAGCTCCATTTGCTAAAACCTACACTTCTAAATGATCTCTGATTTGTCTTATAGAGAAATACAACTTCCTAAAACCCTAATTTACTGATTTTCCACATGTTAACTATATATGTGCAATAATATTATTTGTTCTGCATATGAATTCAACATATGTGTTAACATGAGCTATTGCAACTGAAAGGAATTCGTCATGATGTGTTGTAGTGTCCTTTTCTGGTTTAGGCATACTAGGCCTCGTCTCCATCTTTCTTAAAATGGCTGTTGAATCATGATACTCATTCTGTGTTTATATTTTCTTGCTCGACAACACATGTAGGAAGATGTGCACTATTTACTTTGTATGATATATTTTTCTTTAAGAGCTCACTGGAAGAAGTATTTTGCTACTGTCCAAGGTTCTTCCTGTTAGCACACATTATACATTAATTCACAAACAGTGGCGGCTCCTCTGCTCAGGCAGAGGAGCGTCGCCCTCTACTCTCCAAGCAGTGTAAAAGGAAAAATAAAATTATAATAACAGAAGTTATTATAATTTTATTTTTCGTATCTTCCAGCCAGGTTGGGCGGGGTGGGGCTGGTCTCCTGTAACGTAGCGGGAGGAGGAGTGGTTGCTGCTACACCTTAAGTGCACATGACTGTTTGGCCGGTCGTCTTGGGCCGGCCAAACAGTCATGCGCACTTTGCATGTTCTCTAGTGGGCTGTAAAGCACAGCCCGGTGGAGAACATGCGCAGGCTGTTAGTCCCCGCCTGAGCAGCAAACCACTGCAATCAGACCAATCTTGACGCTGCTGTCATGGTGACAGCAGCGTCGTGATTGGCTTAGGGGAGCCTGGGTGCTTCTGGGAGCCTGCACAGCGAGGACGAAGACGAGGCTGCCTGAGGCTGGTGACGGCAACGGGCAGGTATTTTGTTCTCTCTGCCCCCCACCCAGTACTATACCCCCCACCCAGTACGCCCCTCTCCACCATTACCTACAAACCACCATGTTCCCAAATGTTTCTGTTGTTTATGAGACTGGTTTGTTCTAATACCTACAGATGACATTAGGTCAAAGGGAGATAATGAGTATTCATGTTGTGCGTTAGGTCTAAAATGGTAAGATTATTTGACGTTTACAAAATATTGAAATATGATTTGTTGTAGAAAGCTATACAATGCTGACTTAGAAGTTTTTATAATTTTGTATGCTGAAAATGGCTATTAAATTTTGGGGTGAGACAGATCTTTTGGGACTGTACTAGGGATGCTGCCTAGTTTTCTATTGACTTGCTGCACACTTGAGGCAGCCTATTACCTGATTTTTGTTAATTATTTAATTATTCCGTATTTGAGATCCCTCAAGGCAAATCATTTTTATGTATTTCAATGAGATTACGTTTGCACACGCTTGTTCCTAATTTCTTTAATGTACTTTTGCGTTTGTAATGAACTGTTATGGTTTTCTCTAAATTTCTGATCTCGAACTCCCATTCTGAGTCAGTCCTTTTTTATTTACTGTATTTTTGAAATGCTGTTTTCAATCTTGCCTCTAGGGACTCATTACCTCCTAAACTTTAAGGTTAATACCATCCCAACACCGCAAATCGGGGGTGCCACTGTCAGACAGATCATCTAAGAGATAGCACGCCCACAGTATCAGAGAGTAGCTACAAATTCAAGGGAGACAACCAACAACAAGCATTAGAAATGCAATAGGTCTCGCAGCATTAGAGTTAGTGCTTTTAGAATTGTTTATGGGTTTTTTTGTAAATCTTTAGCATGAGGTTGAGGGTGAGTGAGGGTGAGGGGTTGAGGGTGAGTGAGGGTGAGGCTGAGGGGTTGAGGGTGAGGGTGAGTGAGGGTGAGTGAGGGGTTGAGGGTGAGGGGTTGAGGGTGAGTGAGGGTGCGGGGTTGAGGGTGGGTGAGGGGTTGAGGGTGAGTGAGGGTGAGGGTGAGTGAGTGAGGGTGAGGGTGAGGGTGAGTGAGGGTGAGTGAGGGTGAGGGTGAGTGAGTGAGGGTGAGTGAGTGAGGGTGAGTGGGGGTGAGTGAGGGTGAGTGTGGGTGAGTGAGGGTGAGTGTGGGTGAGGGATTGAGGGTGAGGGATTGAGGGTGAGGGGTTGAGGGTGAGGGTGAGTGAGGGTGAGGGGTTGAGGGTGAGTGAGGGTGAGGGAGGGTGAGGGGTTGAGGGTGAGGGGTTGAGGGTGAGTGGGGGTGAGTGAGGGTGAGGGGTTGAGGGTGAGTGAGGGTGAAGGTGAGTGAGGGTGTGGGTGAGTGAGTGAGGGTGAGTGAGAGTGAGGGTGAGTGAGAGTGAGGGTGAGGGTGAGTGAGAGTGAGGGTGAGTGAGTGAGAGAGAGTGAGAGTGGGTGAGGGTGGGTGAGGGTGAGTGAGGGTGAGGGTGAGTGAGGGTGAGTGAGGGTGAGGGTGGGTGAGGGTGAGGGTGGGTGAGGGAGGGTGAGTGAGAGTGAGGGTGAGTGAGGGTGAGTGAGAGTGAGTGAGGGTGAGGGTGGGTGAGGGTGGGTGAGGGTGAGGGTGGGTGAGTGAGGGTGGGTGAGGGTGAGTGAGGGTGAGAGAGTGAGGGTGAGAGAGTGAGGGTGAGTGAGAGTGAGGGTGAGTGAGAGTGAGGGTGAGTGAGGGTGAGTGAGGGTGAGTGAGGGTGAGGGTGAGTGAGAGTGAGTGAGGGTGAGGGTGGGTGAGGGTGAGTGAGGGTGAGTGAGGGTGAGTGAGGGTGAGTGAGGGTGAGAGAGTGAGGGTGAGTGAGGGTGAGAGAGTGAGGGTGAGTGAGGGTGAGTGAGGGTGAGTGAGGGTGAGTGAGGGTGAGTGAGGGAGGGTGAGGGAGGGTGAGGGTGAGGGTGAGGGAGGGAGGGTGAGTGAGGGAGGGTGAGGGAGGGTGAGGGAGGGTGAGGGTGAGTGAGAGTGAGGGTGAGTGAGAGGGTGGGTGAGTGAGGGTGGGTGAGGGTGAGTGAGAGTGAGTGAGAGTGAGTGAGGGTGGGTGAGGGTGAGTGAGGGTGAGTGAGGGTGAGTGAGAGTGAGGGTGAGTGAGGGTGAGGGTGAGTGAGAGTGAGTGAGGGTGGGTGAGGGTGAGTGAGGGTGAGTGAGGGTGAGTGAGGGTGGGTGAGGGTGGGTGAGGGTGAGAGAGTGAGGGTGAGTGAGAGTGAGTGAGGGTGAGTGAGGGTGAGTGAGGGTGAGTGAGGGTGAGTGAGGGTGAGTGAGGGTGAGTGAGGGTGAGTGAGGGCGAGTGAGGGCGAGTGAGGGTGAGTGATGGTGTGGGTGAGGGGTTGAGGGTGAGTGAGGGTGAGGGGTTGAGGGTGAGTGAGGGTGAGGGTGAGTAAAGGGTGGGTTTTGACATGTGTGGTTTTAAGCTAGTAGGTGGGACATCATTTTTAAAGGAAAATTTGCTGAGAGCTAACCAAGTGGACGAAGAATTCGAGCAAGATCGTTGGCACTAGCTGGAGGGATTTGATAATTTAGTTACTACCTTGTTTCATGTCCAGTTCTGTGGTTTATCTGTAAACCTATTGCACTCTGGGAGTTGTAGTCTGGGTTTACTTAGATATTCAACCAATTGCACTGCACGCCTTGAAATGATACGTGTAGTTTTTAAGAGCCAAGACCAGGGATGGAACATGGATTCTTGCTGAAATGGAGTGAGGTTGGAACCCTAGCGGCATAAGAGGAAGTCCTCACCGGGGTATGTCGATGCTGCTGGATCTGAGCAGTCGCATTTATGAAACCAGTGCTGCATGGGGTGGAGACATGGGGGACCACAGCGTGGGGACTGAGCATGTTTGAGAATCTATGAAGTGGTCAGCAGCGGCATTTGGAGGTGGTGACTGTAGGAGAGGACTCTCACTGAAGGCCATGGAGCAGTTAAGGTGGACAAGGAGGTTATCATGGTTGGCGTGCCCGGGGTGGAGAGACGAGGCATGTGAGAGGGCTCTTCGTCCATGGACTGGCCGGGGGAGAGCAGCCGGAGGGAAGAGAGGGGAGGGGGGAGGAGAGCGAAAGGATCGGAGACACGGCGGGTAAAATAAAAAAATAAAAAGCCGGAGGGAAGAGAGGGGAGGGGGGAGGAGAATGAATATGCTACTTACCAGTATGCATCTGTTCTTGGCATGTAGGGCTGCTAACATTCATATCTTTGCATTAGATCGCCACCTAGTGTTGGGTCCGGATGATCGCACATTGTTGTCCTGGAAGAGTCTTCGAAGTATCCTGAGATGGGTGGCTCCTCCCCTGGACTACAGTGCGCATGGGCATCGGCTCCATCCCCAGATTGTTTTTCGCCATTGTGGCAGAGGATGGAGTGGCAAGTATAAAGGATGTCCATGCTAATGATTGAATACAATAGTATATCTGCAGCTGCGACAGGCACCGGGGAGGAGGGCGGGCGATATGAATGTTAGCAGCCCTACATGCCAAGAACAGATGCATACTGGTAAGTAGCATATTCAGTTCGAGGCATGTGGGCTGCTAAATTCATATCTTTGCATAGAATACATAGCAGTCCCTCCATCAGCGGCGGTTGCCCGTGCCAGCTGCAGAAACCTGAAAAAGTGTCTTGAGAACAGCCTGCCCTACAGCCGCTTGCTGTTTGGAATGTACATCAACACAGTAGTGTTTTGTAAAGGTATGTGGTGTAACCCACGTGGCTGCTCTGCAAATATCCTCTAGAGGAATGTTACCAAGGAAAGCCATGGATGCCCCCAACTTGCGTGTGGAGTGTGCCTTTGGGGGTATTGTTAAAGTGCGCTTGGCTTTATGATAACAGATTTGGATGCACTTAACAATCCATCTGGCTATTCCTGCTTTGGAAATTGGGTTGCCTTTGTGTTGTGGTGAGAAGGCAACAAAGAGTTGTTTCGTCTTCCTAAAGTGTTGTGTCCTGTCTATGTAGTACATCAATGCCCTCCGTACGTCCAAGGTATGGAGCATCCTTTCCGCCACTGTTTGTGGGTTCTGGAAGAATGCAGGCAAATCGATAGTTTGGTTGAGATGAAAATGTGACACCACCTTTGGAAGGAATTTGGGGTTAGTACGTAGTACCACCCTATTTGGATGAATTTGGATGAAAGGCTCTTGTATCGTGAGTGCTTGCAACTCACTTACGCGTCTTAGTGACGTAATGGCAATTAGGAAAGCAACTTTCCACGTTAGGAATTGCAGTTCGCACGAGTGCATTGGCTCAAACGGTGGTCCCATCAGCCTGGTGAGGACCACATTGAGGTTCCACACGGGAGCTGGCGGTGTTCTTGGTGGAATGACTCGTTTCAGTCCTTCAAGAAACGCTTTAATGGCAGGCACCCTGAAGACTGAGAGATGCTGCCTATTTTGAAGGTAAGCTGCGATGGCGGATAGATGTATCCGAATAGAAGTGTACGCTAGTTTGCACTTGTAAAGGTGTAACAGATAGCAAATGATGTTAGGGATAGATGCATCTAGCGGGTTTATGTCATTGTTTGCACAGTAAATGACAAAACGCTTCCATTTTGCGGCATAGCATGCTCTGGTTGACGGCTTCCTCGCCTCCTTGATGATGTTCATGCATTCAGGAGGGAGGTTCAGGTATCCAAACTCTAAGACTTCAGGAGCCAGATCGCTAGGTTGAGCTGTTGCGGATCTGGATGCTGAATTTCTCCATGGTTCTGCGTCAGAAGTCTGGGCGTGAGGCGCAGTCTTTGATGCGGGACCACTGAGAGCTCGAGGAACGTGGTGTACCATGCTTGGCGCGCCCACGTTGGAGCAACTAGGATGAGTGTCATGGAGTGTTGCCGTAGTTTCCTCGCCACCAGTGGTATCAGGGGTGTCGGGGGAAAAGCGTAAGCAAATTTGCCTGACCAGTTCATCCATATCGCATTGCCCTGCGATTGGGGGTGTGGGAACCTGGCGGCGAAGCTTTGGCATTTTGCGTTTTCCCTTGTGGCGAACAGGTCTATGTCTGGACGCCCCCACCTTTGGAAGTACGGCTGGAGTACCGATGGATGTATCTCCCACTCGTGCATTTGATGACTGTATCTGCTGAGCAGATCCGCCATCTGATTGTCCTTCCCCGGGAGGTGTTCTGCCATGAGGAAGATGTTCCTCTGAATGGCCCACTTCCACATGCTCTGAGCCAGGTGAGACAGCTGTGGTGAGTGGGTGCCCCCCTGCTTTTGGATGTAGTACATCGCGGTCATGTTGTCCGTCCGGACTAACACCACTTTGTTGCACAGATGTACAATGAAGGACTTGAGCGCCATGAAGATCGCCATCAGTTCCAGATAGTTGATGTGCATCTTCTGTTGCTGCGTCGTCCATAGTCCCTGCACTGTGTAAGTGAGCAGGTGTGCTCCCCATCCCTGGAGAGATGCGTCCGTTGTCAGGATAACCTGTGGCACTGGCTCCTGGAACAGTCGGCCCTTGCAAAGGTTGTGTGGAGTCCACCAATGCAGAGAGTTGTATGCCCGACTGGTAACCAACACTAGGTCTGTTAATTGCCCCTGAGCCTGTGTCCACTGATTTGCTAAGCACTCCTGGAGCGGGCGCATATGCAACCGTGCGTGAGGGACTATGAAGATGCAGGAGGCCATCATGCCTATCAACTGCATGAACACTCTTGCTGGAAGCGAGTGTCCCGGTCTGAACTTCTGGATTAAGGACTGCATGCCGTCTATCCTGACCTGGTTTGGTCGTGCCGAGGCCGTCAGGGTATTGATCGTCGCACCCAGAAACTGCCGGACGTGTGCCGGCTGAAGGTGTGACTTCGGGTAATTCAACGAGAAACCCAGGTCGTGAAGGAGGTGAATGGTAGTCGACATGTCCGCGGCGCACTGCTGTTCCGATCTGGCTTGAACGAGCCAGTCGTCGAGGTAGGGGTAGACATGGATGTTCTGCCTCCTGAGGTGCGCTGCTACAGTCGCCAGACACTTGGTAAAGACCCTTGGGGCAGTCGTGACTCCGAAGGGTAGGACTTTGAACTGATAATGCGCGCCCTGGATAGTGAACCTGAGGTACTTTCTGTGGGACGGATGTAATGGAATGTGGAAATAAGCATCCTTGAGATCTAAGGTTGCTAAGAAGTCTCCTTTGTTTAACATAGGAAGAATCTGCTGCAGTGTAAGCATGTGGAAATGCTCTGACAGTATGTACAGATTGAGGGGACGGAGATCCAGAATTGGTCTGAGAGATCCGTCCTTCTTTGGAATGAGGAAGTACAGAGAATAAACCCCTGTGCCTTCCTCCCCCACTGGCACGAGCTCGATTGCCCCTTTTTGCAGCATCACCAACACTTCCTGCTGCAATAAGTGCAAGTGCTCTGCGGACATAGGTCTTTGCCTTGGCGGAATGTTGGGTGGAGTGGACTGTAACTCTAGACAATAACCGTACTGTATAAGTTGTCGCACCCACCTGTCTGTGGTGATGTTGGTCCAGACGGGCAGGAACTGCTGTATTCTCCCCCCGACAGGTGTTAAATGGTCGGGGGGCAGTGACAGAGAGTCACTGGTTGCTTGGGGCAGAGGAGCGTGAATTATTGCCTCCTTTGCCACGTCCTTTGTTGCTGTTTCCCCTGTAGCCCCTCTTGTTTTGTTTGGGGTACGAGGACTGTGCTCCACCTCTAGGGAACTGTGACTGTTGACCCATCTGTCCTCTGGTGACTCCACGGGCACCTGAGCGACGAAAATTATTGCCCCGAAACTGCTGAGATTGTAGGGCCCCCATCGATTTAGCAGTTTCGGTGTCCTTTTTAATCTTTTCCAGGGTGGTGTCAACATCTGGACCAAACAGTCTATCTGGATTGACTGGTTGATTAAGTATGGTTGTTTGAATGTCAGGTTTGAACCCCGATATGCGGAGCCAAGCCTGTCTTCTGAGCATGACACTGGTGTTAACGGCCCTAGCGGCCGTGTCCGCGACATCAAGTGCGCACTTTATGGCCGCGTTGGAGATCAGTTGTCCCTCCTGTATAAGCATTTTGGTGCCCTCTTGAAACTGCGGAGGCAGGTGTTCTACAATTTGCTCTAGTGTGTCGTAATGTGATCGATCATAACGTGCCAGTAGTGCCTGTGTATTTGCAATACGCCAGAAATTGGCAGCCTGTGCAGCCACTCTTTTGCCTCCTGCCTCTAGCACTTTGGACTCCTTATCCGGGGGAGGAGCTTCACCCGTTGTTTGGGAGTTGGCCCTCTTGCGTGCGTTTGCTACCACCAAGGAGTCGAGCGGCAACTGTCCTCGAATGTATGCAGGGTCTGCAGGCGCTGGTCTGTACTTTTTTTCAATACGTGGGTTGACCACCCTTGCCCTGGTAGGCTCTTTAAAGATGTCCGCAGCGTGCTTGAGGACCCCTTTGAGCATAGGCAGTGTCTTTACATTTCTTTCTGAAACTGAAAAAGTGTCGAATAGAAAGTCTTCCTCAACTGGGTCAGCATGCATGTCCACGTCGTGATTAGCAGCTGCCCTCTCAATCAGTGCATGAAAACCTGCTGAATCCTCCGTAGGGGATGCACGTGTACTGAAGGACTGTGGGTCTTGCCCCACATCTTGGTTGCCTTGGTCCCCAATGCCATAATAAGAATCTGGCTGTGCATCAGGTTCATTTACTGGGAACGTGTATTGTTCATCTTCACCATAGTCCCCACTGTCAGAGTGGTCTGGAGACGGTGTTGGGCTCCTTCCCACAGGAGGTATAATAGGTTCCATGAGGCCTGATGCGTCCTGTGGAACCTTCTTCTTCTTTAGGGGAATGACGTAGGATTCCACCGGCTGCGAAGTGATCTTCCTCTTATAAAGAGTTAACTTCCCCGTGTCCGCGTCTATAAAACACTCCGAATCCTCTTCAGGGTCGAGCACTTGACCCGAAGATGTCCCCGCCGTAGAGGAATCCGACTTCTTTGGCGTCGATTTCGAGGAAAAGGCCTTTGGCACCACTTTTGGCGGTAGAAGGAAAAGGAGCTTACTTGCCGGCTTGACCGGGACGTCTGCCGCCTTCTGCGTCGACGGCGTTGGCGTCGACGAGGAAAGAACCTTGTCCTTAATTCTTTGTAGTGAAGCAGCCACGAGAGATGCGTCGGTGACCGATGTCTTTGGCACCGATGAGGTGGCCTTGCCTTCGGATGCGACGTTCCGTTGGTCCTTTGGAGGGATGGACGGCGCCGACCCCGAGTCCCTGGATCGATGCGCAGATGTCCCCGATGGAGCCGGGGCAGTGTCGGTCGCCTTAGCTGGCTTCGCCGGCGCCGGCGCGCTTGTCTTGTGCGTGCCCCCCTTTTTAGAGGATCTCTCCTCCGGCGCCGATTTCGACCCCGTGGAATCGCCGTGCTTCTTCGACTTCTGCGGACCGGAGGTCGACGGAGTCGATAAGGCCGCCGGTTTATTTGTTTTCGCCGTTACGACCGCCATCTTAGGGACGTTCGAGTCCTTAACTTTCGGTTTCGGTTTCGGGTCGGCCATCTTAGGTGTAGTCGAGACCGTTGCTTTCAGTTTCGGTTTCGAAACCCTAGGCGCAGCAAGTATGTCCGTGGCCGGGCCGACAGGCGGGGCCGTGGCTTGCGCTACAGGGTCTTGGGTAAGGCCGACAGGCGATCCCGCGACCCCCTCCTGATGTTCTTCAACTTCGGGGCATAGCTCGTCCCCTGAGCTATCTTCCTCGGCCCCATAAACCATCACGTCGTCCCCTACCTCGTCGACGTATTCAAGGCCCTGACCCACGACTCCGTCGTCGTCATATTCCGGATCGGCCTCGACCTCCGTCTCAGGCGGGGAGATTTGAAGATGATGGCTCTGGTCTTCTTCTTCTTGGTCGCCGAAGATGTTATCCGGATCCGGGGCCGTCTGTTTGGCCACAAGGCGCACCGCGCGCCGAATCGTTAGAGTTTTCTTCGACCTGAACTTCGCACAGGCCCGGCAACTTCCTTCATCATGGTCTGGAGAAAGGCACTTATTACAGACCGGGTGTACATCTACATGTGGGTATTTGGATCCACAGAGCGGACAGAGTTTAAACGGACTCCGCTCCATGTTGGGAACTTAGTGTCGAGTCGCGATGAGAAGGCCTCGATGTCCGAAGAATAGTTAGAAACTCCGGTGATTCCGGCTCCGAGAGACGGAAGAAACTCGAGACCGAACGCAAACAATACCGACGTAAAGAAACCCAAAGCCTTTTGGCCGTAAAAAATGATGTTTATTCGGTTCCGACGGAGAGACGTCGAGACCGCATCCGAACCCAATGGCGGAAAAAAACAATCTGGGGATGGAGCCGATGCCCATGCGCACTGTAGTCCAGGGGAGGAGCCACCCATCTCAGGATACTTCGAAGACTCTTCCAGGACAACAATGTGCGATCATCCGGACCCAACACTAGGTGGCGATCTAATGCAAAGATATGAATTTAGCAGCCCACATGCCTCGAACATGCGACACGGCGGGAAGGGGAGGGGGCGGAGCGGGTCAAATAAACAAAAAACAAGCTGGAGGGAAGAGAGGGGAGGGGGGAGGAGAAGTGCGACAGGGGAAATGCGAGACGGCGGGAAGGGGAGGGGGCGGAGCGGGTCTGTGCAGGGGAAGCTGCCTCGGGCTGGGGGTGCTAGGAGAGGAGGAGGGGGGAGGAGACCTTGGAAGCAGAATCTGTTACAGCTTACTGTGTGGGGTGCGGACGGAAATTAAAGTGGGGTCAGAAAGGGAATTGTCAGTTTTCACTATTTGGGAGTGTTCTGAGAGGTAGGATTGGTACCATTTCACAATGCTTTCCTACTTGCGCATCCTGTTTTTAAGAGTGTCCAGAAGAATTTGGTGGCCGGTGATGATGTTTAACATGGCAGTTAGGTCTAATAAAAAAATGACGTCAGTGGCTTTTTTTAAAAGGTGCGGAGTGTGTCATTGGTCACCATTAGTGCTGCCAGTTTTGTACATGGTTTGGACCAAGCTTCGATTTTTAAGGGTGGGTTTTGACATGATGGCGGTGACTCATGGCTGCAGGGCTCTGGAGTGAGAATTGAAGCGGGGCAATTGTGGTGACTCCGCGATCGCTGCTGTGGTGAAGGCTCCGCGCCCGTGCTGCCAGATGATTTCTTCCTGCTCGCTGAGGAACGCCTAACACCCCCGCGCTAGATTGCTGCGCAGCCGAGGATTACCCAGGGCAAAGCTGCGGAGAGCTGTAACGGCGCATACGGGGTAGACGCTGCTGGCCTCGGTTTGGCGGTCTTAAAGAGTAGCCACTATACACCCCTGATAGCCGTGTAGATTGCTGGGCTGCGCGAAACAACGTGGAGCGTTACGGCGGCCTGTGCTCATCTGGCGAGACAAGACAGCGAGCAGGTCAGGGTCTGTGACCCGCGTGGGAGAGTGCCGGACGATCCAGCCGAGTGCACCAAAATCGTGTGAGTATAGTGGATTCAACAGCGGAGCAGATATCCTCGGCGCCGGTACCGGAGCTGAAAACCAGCGCTTACCTGGGCACCGGTAGGCAGAGTACCGAGAGGCTGCATGCCCTGAGGGCCCATTAGAGGTGATTGGCGTACTGCTGCAGCCTGGCTTCTGTCGGCATACGGAGAGAGTGAGAGTGTCTGGGGCTGCGTGCCTCTAATTGCACAAACGGTTGATACAGTGGCAAACACTGTGGCCACGTGAGAGAGGCGCGGAAACTACTGCGGTGCATATCCTCGGTCTTTGACAGAGTACTCACACGCCGGTGGACCATGCGGTGCAGCCTACGAGGAGATTGCTGGCGGACCGCCTGTGCTGCTGTTTGAATGTTTGCCACAGTCACATCGTAATCTTCTGGTGTCCTGGTCAATGTGACTGTCTGCAGGCAGGGGAGGAGAGGAGGAGGGGGGAGGAGAGTAGGGGAGGCACGGCGGGAAGGGGAGGGGGCGGAACGGGGGCGGAGAGGGGAGAGAGAGAGTAGGCAAGGGTAAACAAACACGGACGTGCACGCGCCCGTGACTTTTAAGGTCAATGCGCATGCGCATAAGCTTAATGCGCATGCGCATTGACCTTAAAAGTCACGGGCACTGCAAGGAATCGCCACGATTCCTTGCAGTGTTGCCAAAGAGTGGATAACTCGCAATACTCTCGCCTTGCTCGATGCGCATGCGCATCGACAGGCGAGACCTAA